>NC_062231.1:1779447-1791947 GCF_902686445.1 Sciurus carolinensis
TCCACCTGCCTCTGGACCACCATCGCCGTGACCAGCACACGGTCACTGAGTGTCATGAGTCGGATGACGTTTAACGCCAGCTTACACAACAGCTGGACAATCTGGGGGACGGCGCACTCAGGAAAGCAAGTGATGGCTGATGCTCTCAAGCTGCAGCTCCAACGTGAGAGGCTCTCAGGAACTCACCGGAAGCTTCTGAGACTCGCGTGGCTTTCTGGGAGGCCCTAAATGGCTCAGCCTGCAGTTGAGGCAGGAGATAATGACTGGTAATGTCCCAGTGGACTCTTTTCCTTCCATGTTCAAAAGTCTCATGCCTTGGAAGTCTTACCCCTCACATGGGTCAGGGGATTCTGGAAAAATCTAGGCTTCTCTAGAATGGAAGAAGACCATTGAAGAGGGCGGTAGTCATGCTCAGATAGCAACCGCAAATCCAGAATCCCACATTTCCGATACCATCACCACCACCACCACCTGCCACTCCCCCTGGCTAGTCCTTCTCACCATTCATGATCTGCTCTTTACCTCTCCCACTACCCTCCTCGCCACCATCCTCTATTAATGTCACCATTTCTGCCACCTGCCCCATGACCAACCCCATGATCACCACCAGCACCGTAGCCGTCTCTGCCAGGCTCATTGCTCTGACCACAGACATCAGCCCGCCATGATGGCCTGCTGGATCCTGTAGGATTGCTCCCTCCCACCTCCATCTCCAGCTCATGCCTTGAGACTTGCAGAAGCTTCCAGAAGGAGTTGTGCTGGGGGCCATCTATGAACCCTAGTGGGTAACCAAGCAACCTCTGAGCCATTAAGCAGGGCAGGCTGGTCTCAGGAACTCCCAGTCGTAACCCAGTGGCGCAGGTGGCCCGCTGTCTTAGCTCACCGCTCAAGTTCGAGCAGTCTCCACGAGACGGGCGTAGCCTGCCAAATGCCAATCAAGACCCCTGCCACCCAGGAAAAAAGCACCCAAAGGAGATCCTGCCACTGAAACCTGCCTTTGATGTACTTCCCTTAAAGAAAGAGTCGGGCTTTCTCCAGCCTTGCAGTTCCGGTTCCTGTCAGGAATCCTGCTCGTCCATGAACATGGTATGCCTCCCACCGGAGCTTGGGTCCCGGCACCACAGGACCCGAGAGGGAGAGGATCCCAGGTGCTGGTAAGTGGAGCTGGCACAAACCAAGCGTTTGCTGCCATTCTCTGACAGGTGGACATCACGTTGTGGTGGAGCTGGACGAGGTGGACCTCCCAGGACGGACCGTGTCCGTCGCCACTGCCCACCACGCCAAGTGCTCTGCCAGGGTTATTTCCGTCATCTCCCATCCTGTCCACACCTCCTCCTCGTCGAACTGTCACTCTCACCTCCGTCACCACCCCCATACTGTCCCGCCAAAACCATACCTTCACGCGGACACCGTGACCACCGTCCCTCTCCTACTCCCGTGGTCTCCTCCATCTGTGTGACACTGTCCTTGTCATCCAGGGCTCTGCTCCAGCTGCCGCCGTGGCGGTGGAGAACCGTGCCGAGACGGCATCTGCCTCCAGTCCCCACGGGTGAGCCTGCCAAGAACACGTTCCAGCGGCCTTAACAAGAGTCCTGCGGCACGAATACGATTTTCGTCGGCAGCTACTGGCTGTGGAGCTACTCTGCTGTTTATTTCCTCCGCCAGGTGACGTGGGTTGGCATGCTGGGTGGGAGGGTGGGTGGACGTGGGGTGTGGTGGGCAAATCGCAATTCACGATTTCTTCCCCAGAGGTTTGGGGGCCACGGCGTGGGGTTTGCAGAGTGTTTCTGCATTTTGCTGTGCTGGCCCCTGGGATGTGGGACTGGAGAACAGATTGTCCCGTGCGAGGTGCGTAAAACCAAGCACTCGAGAGCGGTGGAAGAAAAGAACGAGAGAAGGAGGTTGATAGAGACTGGGATAAAGAAAGATCTAGAAGAATGGCCAGGTGGGGCGGCCTAGGCCTGTCAGCCGAGCAACTCGGGAGGCTGAGGCAGGAGGATGGAAAGGTAGAGGCCACTTAGCGAGGCCCTGAGCAACTCAGCGAGACCCTGTCTCTAAATAAAATATAAGAAGGGCTGGGATGTGGCTCAGTGGTGAAGCAGCCCTGGGTTCAGTCCCTGGGGCCCAAAAAAGAAAGACTCTGGTCAACCATGAGCCGGGAAGCTCTCGTCCCTCCGTGACCACGGCCACCGACCTTCACTGCCAAAACAGAGACCGATTCCAGGGTTCCTCCCGCCTCTGCCTCTTGTCCCAGGGGGACCAGCTTTCCAGGGCCACCTCATCGGCCGAGCAGGTGGACAGGCCAGGCTGGGGGTGGGGACGGGCCCCACCCCAGGAGCTGATGTCACAAAGGGACCTGGCGCAGCTCTGGAGGGGGTGTGGATGGGCCCCACTGCGCTAGTGTCCCTCCCCCCCCGGCCCTCAGTGGAGGCCCCAGCTGTCCCCCCGGGAACAGGGACTATGAAAAGCTAGACCCGCCGCCGGGCAGATCCCAGCAGAGCCCCGCACCTGGGGAGCCCCGTCCGGCTGCCGCGCCCGCCCTGCTCCTCCTGCGCCCCTCGGCCCCCCAGGGGCCCCCGTCACCTCCCCGGTCCCCTCCGCGTCCTCCTGCCCCGCGGCGGCATGGCCAACTACTACGAAGTGCTGGGCGTGCAGTCCGGTGCGTCCCCCGAGGACATCAAGAAGGCCTACCGCAAGCTGGCCTTGCGCTGGCACCCCGACAAGAACCCCGACAACAAGGAGGAGGCGGAGAAGAAGTTCAAGCAGGTGTCCGAGGCCTACGAGGTGCTGTCCGACCCCAAGAAGCGCGCGCTCTACGACCGGGCAGGCTGTGACAGCTGGCGGGCGGGTGGCGGTGCCAGCGCGCCCTACAACAGCCCCTTCGACAGCGGCTACACCTTCCGGAACCCCGAGGACATCTTCAGGGAGTTCTTTGGGGGCCTGGACCCCTTCTCCTTCGACTTCTGGGACACCCCGTTCAGCAGCGAGCGGGCCAGCCGGGGACACGGCCTGCGCGGGGCCTTCTCGTCGGGCTTCGGCGAGTTCCCGGCCTTCATTGAGGCCTTTTCCAGCCTCGACGCCCTGAGCCGCGGCGGGGGCAGCCGGACCACCTTCTCGTCCACCTCCTTCGGGGGGTCCGGCTCCGGCTCGGGCTTCAAGTCGGTGATGTCGTCCACGGAGATGGTGAACGGGCACAAGGTGACCACCAAGCGCATCGTGGAGAACGGGCAGGAGCGCGTGGAGGTGGAGGAGGACGGGCAGCTCAAGTCGGTGACCATCAATGGCAAGGAACAGCTCAAGAGGGTGGACAGCAAGTAACACCCGCCCGCCGCCCGCTGTCCCCCGGGGCCACAGTCTTAGGCTGATGTTGAATAAAGGTGCCAAGTGAGTTCAAGGAAAGCTGGTCAGCCGCGTGTCTGTGGCCGTGACCGGGGATCGGTTCCAACTGGGGACGCGTGAGTGGCTTCGGCCTCCAGTGTCCGGGCTGTTCCAGAGGACAAGTGGGGGGCTGCAGAGGATGGAGCCCAGGGGTGCTTGACCCCTGAGCCACCTCCCCAGCCCTTTTTGTGTTTTATTTAGAGACAGGGTCTCGCTGAGTTGCTTAGGGCTTTCTTTGCTAAGTGGTTGAGGCTGGCCTCCACCCTGCGATCCTCCTGCCTCAGCCTCCCCAGTCGCTGGGATTCCACGGTGCGCCACCGCGCCCGGTTTACATTTCGCTTTTGGTGCTGGGATGCCACCCAGGGCCTCGCACATGCTAAGGGGGTGCTCAGTCACCCCCAGCCTGCAGGCATGTTTTAATCTCTCTCATCTGCCTGACGTGGGTTCCCAAGGACCATGACCGTCACCCTCAAATCCAACCTCGGGCGCCAGTCCCACCTGCCAGTCCTGCGGCTGGTCCCTGTCATTCCCCCAGGTGTCCCCATTCCCGTTCTGAGTCTTCTCCTCCCGCCCTGGTTCTTTACGCGGCAGCCATGCCAGACCCAAGTGACCAGTGTGTACATGGCCCGCCTTGCGTCAGACCTAGTGCAGCCTCCTCCGCTCTAAGCATGAAGACCTCTCGCCTCATCCGCATCTCAGGATGCTTGGTCCGGGCCCTGCTCACCTCTCCGGCCTCCCACGATACCCCGTGAGCTCTCCCCAGGCTGGCCTCACTCGCACACCTTCCCTGAACCAAAAGCCTGGTAGCCTCAGGGCCTTTGCACATGCTTGTCTCCCAGGGCAATGCCCGCTGTTTCTCAGTCCTGGGACCCATGCGGTCGGAGGGGGGCACAAAGAGCAGGACCCCGCCAGGCACAGCCAGAGCTTTCTCCAAGTCAGAGTAAGGCAGTTTCCTTTGAGGGCAAGAGAGTTCCCTGTCATGAGAGGGTACTGGTAATAAAGAGAGAAAGGGACTGTGTTCTGATTACCTGAGAGCTCGCATGTGCTCATCTTTTAAAAATATGCTTTATTTGAACTGGGCGCGGTGACGCACACCTGTCATCCCAGCGGCTCGGGAGGCTGAAGCAGGAGGATCACAAATTGGAGGCCAGCCTCAGCAACTTAGCAAGGCCCTGAGCAACTCAGTGAGACCCTGTCTCTAAATAAAACACAAAAAGGGCTGGGGATGGGGCTCCGTGGTTGATTACGTAAAATATAACAAAACAGACATATTTTTTATTTGGAAACTACCTAAAACTTAGAAATGCATCCATGACTTTTCCGTTTTTCTTTTTGGTACCGGGGATGGAACCCAGGGGCCCTTAACCACGGAGCCACGTCCTCAGCCCTTTTTAAATTTTTCAATAAAATAAAGCCCAGGCTGAACTTGAACTCGCAACCCAGACATATGATCAATTTATTTATTGGTGCCGGGGATGGAACCCACGGCCTTGGCGGCACCGAGCACGGGCCAGACCGGTGGAGCTACGTCCCCGGCCTGGCCAGGGGCTTTCCATTTGCAGGCGGCCGAGAGGTCTTTACTGAGCACCTACTACGTGCGGCGCAGCCCTAGTCACGGGAGGGAGCGCAAGATGGTGAGAGTGGTTCCCACGGCCCAGGTAGGAGCTGAAGCGGGTGGGGCGGAGCCGGAGAGGCGGAGTCAGCGACTCCTGCAAGGTTGTCCTGCGGAGGTGACATCCATGAGGACCCAGGTGCAAGTGAGGCCTCCGACCCCTTGGCTGTGTGTGGGGAAGGCATCTGGAGACAGAGGGAGCCCCGAGATGGGGACAGGCCCGTCCTGTGTGAGGGACAGCAGAGAGACCAGAAAGAGGCACGTCTGCGCTTCTGTTTAACACCCATGATCCTCCGGGACGGGTCTTGGAAACCGAGGCAGGGAAAGGGTCACACAGCTGGAATTCCACCCGGGTGTCACCTCGCAGGACTTGCCTTTCACTGGATAATGACAGCAATTATTATTGTGCTTGCCCAACAGCCAAAGGTGGGCTGCAGGGTCAGGGGTCCTGGGCACCCCGGCCGTTCCTTGATTCCCCGAGAGCCAGAGAAGCAGCTGGGTCAAGGCAGGTTAGTGACGGTCTCTGGCTGGAGAGAGGGGAGCAGAGGTGTGGCCAGAAAAGGTAAGTGCCACCTGGCGGGTACCGGATACCAGCAGATTGGGCCTGCTTCCGAGTCTCAGTTGCCAGTCCAGTGCCTGGGATCTAGTAGGTGCCCAACCAATGACATGAAATGAAAGACGGTCCAAGCACACTGTTCCAGGGAACAGCAAGAATCGAGGGGTGTGCTCAGAGGACAACCTCTGAATCTCATGGTGGAAAAGACAGTGGGAAGCCTTGAACAGGTGGGGCTTGGTTAAATAAAAGATCCAGTGAAGCCTGGTGTGTGGTGGGGCACCCCTGTTATCCCAGCAGCTTGGGAGGCTGAGGCAGGAGGATCAAAAGTTGGAGGCCAGCCTCAGCAACTTGGCCTAAGCAACTCAGCGAGACCCTGTCACTAAATAAAATAGAAAAAGGGCTGGGGAGGTGGCTCAGGGGTGAAGCAGCCCTGGTTTCAATCCCTGGGACCAAAAAAATGTAAATAAAAAATAAATTTAAAAAAGATCCAGGGAAGAATTTATCCCTAGAGGCCGAGAGGGGGCCCTCAAGGACGCCAAAGGCCATCACCCCAACATGTGCAGGGCTTGCAAAGCCCCCTCGGGCCACTTGATCTGGCCACTGTGGCCACTCTGGAGATCCAGCCCCAGCTCTGGCTCCCAGGGAATCGGCCTGAGTGTCCCGGGGACAGTCAGCAGCTGGAGGGCCCCTAACCGCGTTAGGAGGAGGCAGGGGGCTCCCCTGACGCACAGAGGGTGCTTCCTGCGCTCTGGTCCCTCTCCAGGACTAACCGCATCAAACCCCCACGACAGCATCGCCCACCTGACCTCTGGGTCTCCGGAGCCACTAATGTCCCTGGCGAGTGGAGGCCGTGTGTTCAGTCCCGACAGCTGCTGGGAAAATTCAATTACAGCCCCGCAGCCCGGCCACACGGTGCTGGGCTGGGCGCACGGCAGACACCCGGGGGTTTGCAAGGTGCCAATGTCCTTGGGCAACTCAGGGATCCCAGCGCTGGGTCTCGCCCACTCTGCTTTTTTTATTTTGGTCCCAGGCATTGAACCCAGGGGTGCTTCACCCCTGAGCCACCTCCCAGCCCTTTTTCTATTTTATTTAGTGACAGGGTCTCGCTGAGTTGCTCAGGGCCTCGCTAAATGGTTGAGGCTGGCCTCCATCTTGCCATCCTCCTGCCTCAGCCTCCCAAGCTGCTGGGATGACAGGCGTGAGCCACTGCGCCCTGCTTGCTTCCTTTCTTTCCGGAGCCTCACACCCGGGTACGACACCCTGAGCCGCCTGTCCTCAAACTCCCCTGAGACCTCGCTTGTATGGATGCTCAGCCCCATTTTACGGATGGAGAAACCAAGGCTTGCTCAGAAGCTCACGGAGAGAAAGTCCGACCCCCTAAAACATGACGCAAGTCTGACCCAAGGCAGCGCCTGCCCTGGACACTTTTGGGGTTCACGTGATGCTGCTTTTCCCCCCGGCCAGGCTCATCTCTGTTCAGCCCGTCACATTTGTCCCTGGGGACTCCACTCTGCTGTCACCTGCTTGGGGAAGCTTTGTCCGAGTTCTCTGGGGCAGGAGATTCTGGCTAAGGGGGCGTCACGTGGAGCCCTGTGGTCCTGGCTGGGTGTCTTGCACAGGGACAGTAAGGGAGGCTGAATGTCACTCTCAAAGTCCCCACTCCTGCATGGGCATCCCTGGATGGGATGGGGGGGTCCCGTCTGCTTCCCACGCAGGCGCACCCGGAGGGTGGGATCATGTTGAAGCCCCAAATGGGGCCCAGGAGGTCTCTACCCGCAGCTTCTGAGGTCAAGGGTAGCTTAGCTCTTGGACGTCACGCCAGCCTCCATCCTGGCCTCCCTGCCTCCTCTCTTGTCCTATTTTTAACCCAGAGGATCCTGTGAAAACCTGTCTTGTGAGACGCTCAGATCCGTAAAAGCCACAGTCCTCAGTGGCCCACAAGCCCTGCCTCCTCCAGACCCGGGATCTCCCAGCTTCCCTGTCCCGCGCTCTCCTCCAGCCCCCCCAGCCTCGCTGTCCTCCTGCCGCTGCCTCAGGACCTTTGCACCGACCACATCCTCTGCCCGCAACCCTCCTCCCGGATCCCCAGGATCCCTTCCGCAGTGGCGAGCTCCCTTCGCACCTTGGACTCCTGCTGGGGAACCCGCGACCCGACACTCCCAGCTCACTCTGGGTCCCCAGCTTGTGCCATTTCCTTGGGGCGGCCTCCGATTGGCCAGTCGCCTTGTCCAGCCTCCACTCCTGGGTGCCTGCATCCTGCGAGGGCCCTGGCTGTCGGAAGGGACCAAGCCCCGTGGGCCAGAGGACCTCAGGGGATTCAGGGACACTGGGGCATGTCACCTCCGTGGTCGGAGGTGTGGGGGGCTCACAGGGCCCGTGGGAAGTCAGCTCTGCCATCTCTGCACACAGGAGCCCCGTCTTTCCACGGGGACCCCAATGCCCTGACCTCTGAGGCTGGTCTCCCGCCAGGGCGCTGGGCCCCAGAAGCCAGGATGGCCATTTGCTCCCATTTCACAGACGGGGAAACTGAGGCCCTCAGGGGAGGGACGGGCGGAGATGGCTCGGCCCCACGGTGAGCTGGCTTCTGTCCCCTCTCCCTGGTCCCCTGCGGGCCGGGGCGGGGTGGGTGGGGCGCAGGGCCTCCCGGCCGCCCTCCCTCCCGCCGGCCGCTCGATGTTATCACAGCTGATTTAATTTCAAAGACGGATTGAGCCGGGCGGAGGGAGAACAGCTAATCTCAGGCTCCATCTGCCCGGTTGTCATGGGGATGGGCGTCCAGCAATTGTGCACAGTGGACCCAGATAAGGGAGTGGGCGGGGCGGGACGGGCAGGGGGACCAGGAGCCTGGCGAGGCGGGGGACCGGGATCCAGAGCCAGGAGGAAGAGAGAGGTGGGGACCCCAGGAGGGAGGGCCCTGCACCGCACGGTCCCGCCTACGGGCCGGGGTGGGCAGCTCAGACTTCCCGAGTCGGCCTCCGGGTCACAGGCACAGTCCCTCCCTGGCTAGGCCACCCAGCTCAGCTCTGGGACACACACTGAATTTACAGAACAGCAGGCTGGTTCTTCTTTGGGGAGGTACCAGGGATGGAACCCCTTTTATATTTTATTTAAGACACAGGGCCTCGCTAAGTGGCTGAGGCTGGCCTCCACCTTGCCATCCTCCTGCCTCAGCCTCCCAAACCATTGGGATGACAGGCGTGATATATTTTTGTTGTTGGGCTTCTATTTATCCCTTGAACTTGTCTTGCTGTCTGTCTCTCTCCAGCCTGGAGTGGTGGTCAGGGGATGCAGTGATTTTAGGGAACGTTGATCTGAAAGAGAGCAAGAACTAGTTCTTGCAAATGGCTTTCGGGATGTCCCACAGTCCTGTGCGGAGGCCTTGGGACAAGACTGAAAGGTTTTTGCAGCTCAGGGTGCTACAGCAGATTCAAAGCCCATAGAAAGAATACAAAATAGCAGGCACGGTGGTGCACACCTCTAATCTCAGTGGCTTGGGAGGCTGAGGCAGGAGGATGGCAGAGTGGAGGCCAGCCTCAGTGACTCAGTGAGGCCCTGAGCAACTCAGCGAGACCCTGTCTCTAAATAAAAAATAAGAAGGGCTGGGGGTGTGGCTCAGGGGTGAAGCACCCCTGGGGTCAATCCCTGGTACCCCCAAATAATAAAAAAATAAATAAAAAATAAAAAAAGAAGGGAGAAAAAATATAAAATAAAAATAACCCCCCTGTACACACTCCAGTCTCCTCCCAGAGGATTTGCTGGTATCTGCTGAGTATCTTAGGCAACCTTCTGGAGAATTCTAACATGCTCATGCCCAACTTTCACTTCTGTAATTTATTATCTATTGGTTGCTTTAAAATAATTGTTTTTGAGACAGAGTCTCACTGTGTTGGCCAGGCTGGCCTCCAACTTCTGGCCTCCTGTGATCCTCCGGCCTCAGCCTCCCGAATAGCTGGGATAACAGGTGTGTTATCCCACGGGGCCCCAGCTCCATCTTTTCCTTTAAACCAAAAGGAAACAAAGGCATGTGCCACGGCCCCTGGTGGCCCCTGTGTGACATGGAAACCCCGCCGGCAGGTGAGGGATCCCTACCCCTCTTGGGGGAGGGGCTTCCCAAGCTCATCAGGCAGGAAGTCGGGATGGATGGTCGCATCCCAGGTTGGCTGGATTTCTCTCCTGGACGTGCCCCAGCAGCTGGGGACACGGCCTTCCCGCCCAGCCTTTGGTGTCCAAAGGGCTGGGATGAGGGTGGAGGCCGCCATCTTGCTTCTGCTACCTTAAAGGCCAAGGTCTCAGACCACACTCCTCGGCCTTTGTTGCTGTGGCTTTCCCTGTTTATTGACCCCAGGGATCGAACTCAGGGCCTTAACCTCTGAGCCACCTCCCCAGCCCTTTTTGAGTTTTATTTAGAGACAGGGTCTCACTGACTTGCTCAGGGCCTCACTGAGTCACTGAGGCTGGCCTCCACTTGGTGATCCTCCTGCCTCAGCCTCCTGAGCCGCTGGGATTATAGGTGGGCTGACGTGCACACGAACTCCAGGGTTTTGGATGTGGACATCTTTGTGGGCTGGAAGGAGCTGCTTCTGGCCACCTACAGAAAGGACAGGCGCTCAGTCCCTCTCTCCCCACAGCCGGGGAGCCAAGGGGCTGGTGAGGGGCCCACTTAGCAGCATCTGGTTTTCAAATGGGCTCCTGCCTGGGGAGTCATTTCTCAGGTGGGTTAAGAAGGGGCACTTGAAAGTCTGGCCCTAGGGCAGAACCTGGTCCCACACCCACCCCCTGAAGAGGAGCCCATGAGGAGGAGGTAGAGTGTGTCTGGGATGCAAATCAAAGGAGAAGAACCGGGCGTGGTGGCTCATGCCTGTAATGCCCGTGGCTCGGGAGGCTGAGGCAGGAGGATTGCAAGGTGGAGGCCAGCCTCCACCACTTGGTGAGGCTCTGAGCAACTCAGCGAGACCCTGTCTCTAAATAGAATATAAAAAGGGCTGGGGAGGTGGCTCAGGGGTTAAGCACCCCAGTACCAAAAAAAAAAAAAGAAAATATACAACAGCCTCCAGCAGCGTCTCAGAGGGGCCTGGGACCTCGCAAGGTGAGGTGTGACCCCCGAGAGCGCTCTACGCTGCCCTCTCCAGTCACAGAGCTGCCTGACCCCACGCCCCTGGCTGTGACATTCCCTGGCTTTGGCAAGGTTGGGTCCAGGGATGGGCCTCTGCTCCAGGGGCCCAGAGATCCCCGGCTCTGGGCAGCATAGACCCGGGCCACCTGCCCGCCAACCACACCACTGTCAACCCCCACGCAGGAACCTGCGACACCAGCCACTTGAGCCCCCAGGCGCCGTGGTTACGCCTGCGGTCACCCGAGCAGCCGGTCAGGAAACCCCTGGGGTCGTGAGGCTCTGGGGTGGCGGCCAGGGTAAAGCTACCTTCTCCCCCAGAGGCCCGGCTGCTGCTGGCTTCCGTTCGTGACCTTCCCCATCATGCCTCGGTCCACGGGCTGCCCGCCCTGGGTTGCTATGGAAACAGGAGCATCTTATCACTTCTCCGGTAAGACCAGCTGGAGACAACCGTCCGTCTGTCTGTCCAGCTGGGCGCGGTGGCACTTGTCTGTGATCCCAGTGGCTTGGGAGGCTGAGGCAGGAGGATCGCAAGTTGGAGGCCAGCCTCAACCACTTAGCAAGGCCCTAAGCAACTCAGCGAGACCCTGTGACTAAATAATATAGAAAAAGGGCTGGGGAGGTGGCTCAGGGGTTAAGTGACCCTGGGGTCAATCCCTGGTACAGAAAAAAAAAAAAGTCTGTGTGTCCGTCCTCTGTATTCGCCTCTCTTCCTCCTTGGGGACGGCAGGGTCCCCCGTTCCCCCTTGAAGATTTCTGAACACCGTGTCTGACAGTAGAGTGACCTGGGTCCCAGGCTTGTCACCTGTCCCCGGCTTGCCCATCCCTGGAGGTGAAGAGACGTGCCTGAAGCAGACGCGGCTGGGTCCCGAGAAGGTCCGCGGCCACCAGGAGGGAGGAAAGGGCCTGTCCCGTCCCTGGGCTCTGTCCTCCCGCCGCCCCCACCGCCCTGCCACCCACGGGGCCCAGATCGAGTCTCTTTTAGCCAGAGAAGCCAGGGACATTAATTGGCAGAGACAGGTTCCCAGAGTTGTTTTAAATTGATATTTAATTAAAAAGTTAATTATTAATCAGGCTTATCGATCGGCCTGGTCGCGGCTGGTTCACAGACTTGCTCGTGGCGGGAGCGTCCGCGCGTCTCCCTGAGCTGGGCTGGTGGCCTCATCTGGGGGTCACGGTTTGGCTGCTCGGAGGGACAGGGACTCAGACCTGCTGGGGTCAGGAGCCTGGCTGGCGTCCCCCTTCAGGGCCATCTGGCCCACACTCCGTCTCTGGGTCCCAAGTCACAGTTGCGGGGGGCTGTGTCCTGCCTGGTCTGTCCTGGGCGGCCGGCTCACTCCCAAGCCGAAGCCCGTCGGTGTCTCTTGTCAGCGACTGTCCCTCTGGTCACCCGGCTGCTCACCAGGGACTCATTCTGATCCCTCCCTCTCCCACTCCACACACGGTGGCTTCTTTCCTCCTTTGTCCTCTGCCCTACTCAGAATTCCTTATCTGAAAAAGCTGAGGCAGGATCCAGGGAAGGCCGTTCCTTGCAGTGGGCACGGCATGTGCAAAGGTCCTGAGGCTGGAAGGGGTGAGGTGGAGTGGGAGATGTGGTGGGGCCAGTTCGACCCGCAGGGCTCAGGGCTCCCTAAGGTCACCTGACGGAGATTTGTAGGTCCCTCCCAGGGCTGCGTTCTTTGTTGAGTAGATAGGAAGCCATTGGAAGGTTCTAGAAATGTGGTAGGGACTCGGCCATACAAAAAGACCCATAGGCCCCTCTAAGTTTGTGTTCTTTGTTGAATAGTTAGGAAGCCATTGGAAGGTTCTAGAGCAGAGGAGAGACTGGTCTGTAGTTTTTGTTG
>NC_062231.1:2094447-2264447 GCF_902686445.1 Sciurus carolinensis
CATAGCAACATCCTTTCCTTCGCCGTGCATTTAATTAGTTATAGATTTCATATTTTCCCCCAAATTGAAGGAATGGGTATGTAAACTTACTTGTGATCAAGGGATAATTGGCATTCCATGTCATGGATGGGAAACACCTACTATGTTTTTTGGGGTTTATTCATAATAAATATGGAATGGGTTTTAGGGTTAAGGTCACACAGAAGAGTTTCAATAGTAAACGGCTCTTCTGAGAAAAATCATACAACTGATGTAGGTATGATTTTTTTAAGAGACTTTTTTTTTTTGGGTACTGGGGATTGAACCCAGAGCTGGTTTACCACTGAGCTACATTCTCAGCCCTTTTTATTTTTTATTTTGAAATAGTGTCTTGCTAAGTTGTTGAGGTTGGCCTCAAACTCACAATCCTCCTGCCTCAGCCTCCCACAGCGTCCCAAGTAGTTAGGATTACGGGCCTGCACCACTGCACTTGGCTAAAAGTCGACAATATCTTGACCAAGAAATAATATTAACATGGTCAGTGAGGGGCAGATGGATATGCCCTGCTTCCAGATATGCTGTCCTGAGAAATGTGTGTTAGCTATGTCATATTCCGGACAGGTAGACATAAACCTGAACTGAATTTCAAGAAAACCTCAGACAGACTTCCAAAGAGGAATATTTTATTTAATAAAGGGAAACAGTGGGGCAAGGTGGCACACGCTTGTCATCCCAGCAGCTCGGGAGGCTGAGGTAGGAGGATCGCAAGTTGGAGGCCAGCCTCAGCCACTTAGTGAGGCCCTAAGCAACTCAGTGAGACCCTGTCTCTAATTAAAATATAAAAAGGGCTGGGTTGCGGCTCAGTGGTTGAGTGCTCGCCTAGCACATGTGAGGCAGTGGGTTTGATCATCAGCACCATATAGAAATAAAAATAAATAAAATAAAGGTATTGTATCCATCTACAAGTAAAAATGTTTGTAAAGATGTTAAATCATGCAAATGAGGCAGGAGGTCAATAACAGGCGTCTCTGGGTTTCATTAGGCCTTAGTATCTGTGCGACTCTTCTGGAAGTCTGGAGTTATTTCGCTTGAGAGCTCACCCCCGAATGGAGGTTCTCCACCTTTGACTCTCCTGGCTTCTGAGATGTCCACGAACGTGGCGACTGCGGTCACCACTGCTGGGCTTGCTCTGTGGCCTGGGTTCCAGCTGGTGGCCTCGTCAGCATCGTTCGCCTTTCTGAGCTTGTTACTCATTGGAGAGAAGTAATTTTCTGCCCCATGCTTACATATCGCTGTCCGTGTTTGAGATTTGCAAGGACTCACAGCGTGGATGACACCACACGGACCTGTGTGTCTGCAATGACCATGTGTCTCAGCTCCGCACAGAGCCCCAGGGCTGGGTTCCGGTTTTCGGGTACATGTAATTCTTTTTGGGGGGGGAGTAACTGGGGATTGAACCCAGGGGTGCTGAACCACTGAGCCACACCCCCAGCCTTATATATATATATATATATATTTTTTTTTTTTTTTTCCTTTTTATATTTTATTTAGAGACAGGGTCTCACTGAGTTGCTCAGGGCCTCGCTAAGTAGCTGAGGCTGGCCTCCAACTTGGGATCCTCCTGCCTCAGCCTCCCAAGTCTCTGGGATGGCAGGCATGGTCCACAGCACCCAGCAATCTTCTGTTTTTATATCTTTCAATTGATGCTTTTAACTTCCATTTATGATTTTTTGCTGGCATTGTTTATTACGAGGGGTCACAACATGGTGATCTTCTCTAGCCTGTATTTTCCTTGTCCACATTCATTTGCTGGCTCTTCCCTCAGTGTGTGCCAGCCAGGTATAGCCAATTATAATTTAATCTGGAAATCATTCTGAAATTGACCACTGAGCTTCCTTTTAGGCAGGCTTCTCTGTCTTGTGGTTTGACTCGACTCCTTAAGTCTCTGACTACTTGCTGGCTTCCTGGAATAACACAATATCCTGAGTTCACGTTGTGGTTTCTCTGAACCTGGGATCTTCTGTTTCCTAGCCCCGTTATCCCAGTGACTTAGCACTTCCGGATTTGGCCCTCACTGAGTTCCAACTGGGCATCTGTTAACTGTGCCTCTGGGGCTGGATAGGGGCTGGTGACCTAGAGGGGCATTTGATAGAGGCCTGATGAACGAAGGTACCCAGCAGACACGGCCAGGGGGAAGTGCCCAACTCCAGGTGCTAGGATGGGCTTTTGAAAGATATTGATGCCCAGGTTCCAATCCAAATATTTGTCTGGTGTTAAGAGTTTGGATCTGGAACGTCTCTCAAAGGTCCGGGGGTTGAAGGATTGGTCCACACTGGGTAGCGCTACTGGAAGGTGCCAGAAACGGAGGAGGTCGTACTGGGGGCACGACCTTGACGAGGGTGTGGCGGTTCAGACACTAAGGTGGCTCCCCAAAGCCCGTGTGTGAGACAGTGCGAGAGAGTCTAGAGGTGAACACTGGGTGGGGGCCACAGGCAGGCGGGGTGTGGCGGGAGGAGGTGGGTCACACACTGGGGCCTTTCGGGTACACGTTTTGCCCCTGGTGAGAGGGGAGGTCTCTCTCTGCTTCCTGGTGGCCACGTCCTGAGCCACTTTGCTCCACCACGCCTCCGCCATGATGTTCGGCCTCACCTCGGGCCCAGAGCAGTGGAGTCGGCCGTCTGTGGACTGAGACCTTTGGATCCATGAGCCCCAGATAACTTTCCTCCTCTGAGATGGTTCTTGTCAGGTCTTAGATCACAGCAGCGAAAACGCCGACTGACACAGGGTGCTCGTCCTCTTTGCGGTACAAGAGTCCTAGGGGTGTCTCTGAGCTAGAAAATAGGGGAGTGGGTGTTTGGTGCTCGGTTTATCACCAGGGTCCTGACATAGCTGTTTTGGTCCCTGGAGAGGCCGCCCCTGGGCATGGGAAGGGTTTCCTAAGTTCCTGAGGCCACAGTGCTGCCCTCTCTTGGGTGTTCTTAGAGCACGGAATAGCTTCCTACCACTAGGCGACCTCTACCACTACCATCTTCTCTTTCTCTTTTATGGTACTGAAGATTGAACCCAGGGGTGCTTAACCACTGAGCCACATCCCAGCCCTTTTTATATTTTATTCAGAGACAGGGTCTCGCTGAGTTGCTTAGGGCCTTGCTGAGTTGCTGAGGCTGGCCTCCAATTTGTGATCCTCCTGCCTCAGCCTCCTGAGTCTCTGGGATGACAGGTGTGCCCCACTGCAGCCGGCAGGGTCTGGGAGTTTTAAGTTAGCTCACCACAGAAGACATGAGGCAGACTCCTAGGTCAGAGATGGACAGCATCAACAGCAGCAGGTAGTGTCTGGGCTTTCTTTCTTTTTTTCTTTCTTTCTTGAGACAACCTCATTGTGTTGCCCAGGCTGGTCTTGAACTCAGGGGCTCAAATGATCCTCCCACCTCGGCATCTCCAATAGCTGGGGCCACAGGTGTGTGCCACCATGCCTGGCTCAGACCAACATTTTTATGCCAGTCACTGGAGCCTCTGTTCTCAAAGGACATGATGAGAGTCACCTGACAGGTGTACAATCAGCAAATCGCATTACTGGAGAGAAACTCTGAGTTGAAAGAATGTGAAAATCTCTCTCTCTCTCTCTCTCTCTCTCTCTCTCTCTCTCTCTCTCTCCTTTCCTTTCCCTGCACCTTCTCTTTCTTTTCTTTTCTTTTTTTTTGGTACCAGGGGTGCTCTACCACTGAGCCCCATCCCCAGCCCTTTTTATTTTTTGATTTTGAGACAGGGTCTCACTAAGTTGCTGAGGCTGGCCTCCAACTTGTGATCCTCCTGCCTCAGCCTCCTGAGTCCCTGGGATTACAGGCAGGTGCCCCCGTACCCTGCCAGGAAGGTGAATCTTTCATAGTGGCCAGTAAGCATGTCTGCCCTTTGTTACAGAGCGAGATACTGTGTCTTCTAAGGTTGTCTGCTACACAAAGATGTTTGAAAAGCTAGTCTCCAACAAAGACAGTCAGCGACTCAGCTCATAAGACAGGCAGCACCATCTGAGACCCAGGGAGAACTGTCTCTAAACAGACGCACCTGTTAACATTTCCCCTAATATTCTCCTTGATATTCCTCTATTTTATGTACTTCATTTATATATTTTAAATTTAATTTCTGAAACCATTCACTCATTCATATGATTTAGAGTCAAATAACATTACAAGTCTTGTTCCTATTTACTGCTTTCCCTTCCACCCTGGCTGACTCTCTGGGCACTGACCACTATACCCATAAATAACAATTTTCAATACTACGGTCACTTCTTGACTTCTCAGATGAAGGATGCTGGGGTTTGAATGTGTCCTCCAAAGAATTCATAGAGGAAAACTGGGTACTCAGTGTGGTGGTATTGGGAGGTGGCGGACCTTTAAGAGGAGGGGCCTAATGGGAGGTAGTTAGGTTGCAGAGTTGCTTAAGAGAGGGTTACTGTTGTTCCCAGGGGTCCCCTGGCTTTGCAGGTGATCTCTCCCTCCTTCACCTACTTCCTCTGTGATGCCATCTGAGATACTGTGGTGCAGCCCAATGGGGTCCCTCACCAGAGGCTTATTGGACGGGGCCACCAGAATTGTGAGCTAAGTAAACCTCTTTTCTTTATAAGTTCAGAGCTTCAGGTATTTTGTTATAGCAATGGAAAATAGTCTAAGACAAAGGCATTGAAGACTCTTGACTCCCATTGTGGAAAATGGGGATTTAGCTTTCTCTCACATTCCTACTTTCTGTTGCTCCATTTTTCCCAGTATATTTAAGACACAGTTTTGTTTAACTCTCAATATTGAGTCTTTCCATCATTACGGCATTATTATTATGAAGGTTCTTCATAGATGAGCTGTGTGGCATACTTTTTCTGTGCAATTTACTGTTTTCTCTGAAGTTGTTTTATTTGTTTTCATTGCTCTTACACAAGTGTCCAAACCTTCCTTCAATACACTACGATTTGACAAATTTATTTCTTTGAGATATTGCATGTCCCCACGTGTGCCCTCACACATAATGAACAGCTCAGCAGACACAGACGTGTAGGTAGAAAATAACTTTCCCATGGAGTTTCTGAAGACATTTGCTTCATTTCATTCTAACTTCCAATGTCACATTTCAGAAATCTGACTTGCCCTTTTGTATGAAATGATTATTTTCTTTCCAGAAAGTTCTAGGGCTTTTTATTTGTCCCTAATATTCTTTCATGTCACAGTGATGTGCTCCGGTTTGGGTCTGCTTTCATCCCAGGCATTCGATGTCTCTTTTCAATCTGGTGACTTCAGTTCTGGGAAATTTTCTGGGTGTGCTTCGCGGACCATTTTTATTTCCTTCCACGTTCTCTGTTGTATTTTTCAGAACTCCAGGTCGTCAATGTTGGCCCTCCTGGACTTGATTCCTCTTTCTCTCGTTTTCCATCTGACTTGTTTTGCTCTGCTTGGATGTTTTCTATTCTCTCTAAATTTTCCACTGTACATTTAATTTCCACTATCATATTTTTACTTTTTTTTTTTTTTTTTTTTGGTGGTGCTGGGAATTGAACCCATGGCCTTGTGCTTACAAGGCAAGCACTTTGCCAGCTGAGCTATCTCCCCAGCCCCCCCGCTATCATATTTTTAATTCCCAGGAAACCTTTTAAATATCCTTTCTCTCTTCTATAGACTCAATTGTGGAGTGTGGTGATCTTTGATTATCTTGTGGTGTGGTGCTCCTACAAATGCTGGGAACTTCCTTCCTGTACAAAAAGTACGGATCAAGATTGCCCAGTTGCTATGGTGACTCCCTGTCCATAAAGACTCTGTGCAAGGGTGAGGTGTCAGTCTTGGCCTAGATCTCAGACACTGGGTCCCAGGAATAGAGGATTCTGAGCACAGCAAGATAACTCCAGTGTTGCACCAGGCTGCGATCTCCAAGCCTGCCTGCTTCCTGGGTGCCATAGGAAGCTCCTAGCATTGCAACAGTGGAATAGCTACAAAAATGTTTCTAGTCCTGTCACTTTCTAGTGCACAAAGAACGATGCTTCTGAAGTCTTTAACTTCCTGTTTATGAGACCCTACACAATAAACGTGCTGCACCAGCTCTGAGTCACTGCTTCTCAACCAGAAAAGCTTTCCCTCTAAATGTTTGCTTTTCTCAATCCCCCACCGTCCCTCGCCTGCATCTGAATTAACAGCCATGCCGGTTGCAGCACACAGTATTTTCTCTCCTCTCCCCACGGACACGTCTTCCTCTGGCTGGGCCTCTGCGTCCTCCAGGTTGCTTTTCTGTGTTTTGGTTTCTTTCTTTCGTGTTCATGCTGGCTTCAAATGCCCGGGGATCTTATCTGCTTGCTCATCTTTGGGGATGGGTTGGCATGGGAGATTGTCCTTTGAGAGTCACCACAGGGTGATCTGGCTTTGTCCTATTTTGGAGGGGCTGGCTGCCCAGGTTCTGGGTGCCAGGAAGGGAAGGAGGCTGGGATTTGTTTTAGAACTTTTTCTTTCTACTGGTCCTTTTTAGTTATACATAACATTAGGATTCATTCTGACATAATAATAAAAGCAGGGAATAGAATTTGCTCTTGTTCAGTTCCTAGTAGTTCCCTTTCTCTGCCCACCTCTTCCCTCCCCCATTTCTGTGTCCTTCCCTCTATGGATCTTTCTGCTATTCACTTATAGATTTTTTTTTTAGTGTCTTGTGGGTATACATGTTGGTGAGATTCACTGTGGAATATTCATATATGTACACAGGAAAGTGAGGTCAGATTCATGTCTCCCGTCTTCCCTTACCCGATCCCTTCTCCTCCACCTCAGGTCCCTTCCTTTAGTCCACTGATATTTCTTCTGTTTCGATGGAATCACCTTCACTTTCCCTTTCATTCCCTGCCCGCCTTATTTTGGATGAGCTTCCACGTATCAGAAAAAAACTTCAAATTTTAGATTTCTGAGACTGGCTTAGTTCACTTAGCATGATATTCTTGAGTTCCATCTGTTTAAGGGCATATGCCATCATTTCATTCTTCTTTAAGGCTGAGTAATATTCCATTGTGTATGTGGACCACCCTTTCTTGATCCATCCATCTGTTGAAGGGCACCTGGGTTGGTTCCATAGCTTAGCTATTGTGAATTGAGCTGCTATAAACATCAACGTGACTGCGTCACTGTAGAATGCTGATTCCAGATCTTTTGGATATGTACCAAGGAGTGGGATAGCTGGGTCATATGACGGTTCCATTCCTAGTTTTTGGAGAAAGTTCCATACTGCCCTCCAAGCTGGGGCTCTTGGGAGTCAGCGTGTGGTCCTCCACTTAGTCCCCTGGTTCTGGTCCTGCGTGCCTGAGCCCCACTCCCGTCCTCGGCTTCAGTCTGTCTGGGTGTAGGAGGGGCCTTGTCTCAGTATTAAGAAGAGGGCAGGAGCTTGGGCACCTTCCTGTCTTTCAGCTAATCTTCCTATTACAGCATCATCTTCATTTCCTCCTCCAGCTCAGTCTGTTCTGGCCAGCTCCTGAGATTATCTAGGATTCTGTGGGACATTTGTTGCCAATTTAAGGCTAAAGTTTCTCAGGTCATATCTGTCACCCCTCATTCATCTGCATCCCAGCTTCCAAAAATGTGTTGCTCTTGTTCCTTCTTCTTCTCTCTGACTAACTGTCCTTCCAGAGGGGCTTAGAAGCGCTTTAACCTGAACCCAGTTACTGTGTTTACTGCGTGTTTATGTATCTATCTTTCCCATTAAACATCGAACATCTCAAGGTTATATCCCAAATGCCTAGGATACGTTTCAATAAATTTTTATTGAATTAACTAACGAGCACAAGAAATGAATTTCTTGACTGTGGTTTTCTGATTAAGTAAATGGGACAAGTAGGCCCCATTTATTTATTGTCACACAAGGAGGGGACACTCAGCATCTGTTTAGGTCTGAGAGCTCTCTGGGTCACCTGGGTATGCTGTTATACATTGTTCTACTTTGCATAAAATTCTAGCAACTGTTCACTCAGCTAATTCCAGGCAATCTACCACCTTGGAACTGAATAATTAAAAGGGACTTTGGGAGCTCATGGAGTAAATCCTCTTCGCTCTGGCTGTGTGCATTATTGGTCTCTTACAGTACCAAGAAAAGAAGTTGGCTCGTGCTACCTGTTTATTAGACATGGTTGCAAAACTGCAGGATGTCAAGTCTCTACCTCAAAGCTACAGAAAGAAAAAATAAGATAAATAAGGCAGAACAGAATGTCTTCTGGTCTCTTGACACTAATTACCTCCCATCCTTGCAGAGAGCCTGAGGCTACTTCTTGAATTCTCTGGCCTTCTTTTTGGTTAAGAGAAAGTCAGAGGCCTGGGGATGTCTAAAAGTAGCTCAGGTGATCAGAGCTAAGGGACAGCCCAGCTGAGTGGGCCAGGTATCTGGGCCTCCTCTCTTGACTTCTCAGGTCCTTTTATTCAGGCAGGTCTTGAGGTTATTAGGCCTCTGGCTTCGGTCAGGTTTCATGCTTCCATAATAGACTGATTACAACATTTACCCAATCATGGCATGTGATGTTCAAGATGCAAAAGATATTAACACTTTTTTTTTAAACACTTCTTTGGAAAGTCCTCTGAAGAACAAATAAAGAAAAGGTGAGCTGAGTGTGGTGGCACACATCTGTAATCCCAGTGAATTGGGAGGCTGAGGCAGGAGGATCCCAAGTTGGAGGCCAGCCTCAGTAACTCAGTGAGACCCTGTCTCTAAATAAAATATAAAAAGGGCTGGGGAGGTGGCTCAGGGGTGAAGCAGCCCTGAGTTTAATCCCCAGTACCATAAAAAAAAAAAAAAAAAAAAAAAAGAAAGAAAAAAAGAAAAAGTGAAGCTTTTTACTATGGGGACTTTCAAGCATACGGCTGTAAAATAGTTGAAGTAATAAAGTCTCAAGTATCCAATAATCCACCTTCAATAATTATCAACATTTACCAATGTTGTCAAATCTACACTTGCCACTGTTTCAGAAAATTCTGGAGTAGACGAAAGCAGATTTCAGAAGGCCTATCGTTTCATCTGTGAGTCCTTTTCAATAACTCTATTTAGGACTTCTTTTCTTTCTCAAAACTACAATGCCATTATCACCTCTAAATATGAATAATTCCTGAATTAGACTAACACCGGCCCATATTCAGATTTCCTAGAGTATCTGAAAAATACCTTTTTATGGAAGATTTGTTTGAATCAAGAACCAAAATTTAAAAAAAAAAGAACCAAAGGAGGTCTCCTTGTCATATTGAGTCACACATCTCATCAGCCTCTTTTAATTCATATTGAAAGAAGTATTCATATTCTTTGCTACATATAATCACGTGCGTATAAACCAAAGGCAGGCCTAATACCACGCTCTGCTTTGCTGCAGTGCCGGCCTCCTTAGGACCTGTCACTCTTTCAAAACTGGAAGTGCTCTGCAGGGAGGTCTCTGTTCCTCGGGTACGAGCTGGCCTAATGACTGTCAATGAGGTCACAATTAAAGTCTTTTTTTTTTTTTTTGCAGTACTGTGGATTGAACCTAGGACTTCCCCACCACCCAGCCACTTCCCCAGCCCTTTTTATTCTTTATTTTGAGACAGGGCCTCAGTACGTTGCTGAGGCTGGCCTCCGACTTGCGATCCTCCTGCCTCAGCCTCCCGAGTTGCTGGGATTATAGGCGGGCACTGCCACACCTGGCTCCCCCCATTAATAAATCTCCCCTTCAGTCCAACTACCGGGCACTCCTTTTCCGGTCCCATTTCCCCTCTCTCCATATTGGGTGTCTGCCATGTGCCAGATGCATTATAAACTGGAAGCCACAGAATGCGTACCACAGCCTGTCGGCGTTGATACTCCATTTGGTCAGTGTGAAACCCGAGAACAGAGGCGTAGTCAGTTGCTCCAGGTTGCTGGGCTCTGAAAGCCTTATTATCATTATTATTATTTTACCAGTGCTTATGTGCTCCCCCTCAATGCTCTTGGGAGCATTTCTGGCCACCGAGAGGAGAGGCCGAGAGCAGCTCCCAGGTTGGGAAGCGTGCAGAAGCGGACCCGTACCTGCTCCATGGAAGCCCCCGCAAACATACAGCTTCCCATCCACGGCTCCTGCGCTGGTGGAATTGGTTCGGAGGGAGAGGAGGGGGCTCGGCATGGGGGGGCCCTCCCGCCAGAAGTCCCCGTCCGGGTTGTAGATCTCCACCACGTCAAGGCACTTGCGAACCTGGCCCTTGTCTCGACCCACACAGCCAATTCCACCTGCAGAGGAAGAAACGGGAAGCGAGATGGTCAGGATTGGAAGCTCCGCCAGGGACAGCAGGCTCGCCCAGCGGGGTCTGTGCCACAGGCTTGAGGGACGGGACTCTCCTCCGTCTCGCCTGGTGCTACTTCTCGGATCTAATACCTAAGCCACAGTGATGTCCACTACGTGGCCCATGGCCACCTTTAAAGCCACTTTTTGTGGTTGTTGGTGGTGGTACCAGGGGATTGAACCCAGGGGGGCTTAACCCCTGAGCCACATCCCCAGCCCTTTGGGGTTGTATTTAGAGACAGGGTCTTGTTGAATTGTTGAGAGCCTCATCAAATTGCTGAGGCTGGCCTCCAACTTTCGATCCTCCTGCTTCAGCCTCCCCAGGGGCTGGCAAGACAGGCCTGCACCACTGTGCCCGGCTTAATGCCACCTTTAATCGTTGTGTTCCCTCTGTTTGTGCTTCTGCAGGTTTTGGATTCCACAATGTCTAACACCGGTTCACACAACCTGAGTGACCTTTAGGACAAGAACATCAGGTTTGCATGTAACCCCGCTGAACATCTGCTGGTGATCATTAGCAACAGTATCTAGTGAGGATGTGTCTTTTCTATCCTTCCTCATTGCAAGTCCATCTTTCTCAGTTGCATGAATGTTTTCCAATGAGGAAAGGGCAGGTTTGTGATGGAAGGAGAGCCCTGAACTCAGGTGCCCAGCGTGTCCCCCATTTCGGATGATGCAGTGCATCCGACGGATATTCATTAAGTACCCAATAAACGCAAGGTCATGTGCTAAGTGACGAGGAATTTAACAAGATGAATAAGGTAGGTTTTCTGCATTTCGGAAATTAATGGAGTGGAACGGACCGTGTATACAAATAAACAGAATAAAGGACATCGGGACAGGCAACTTAAAAGCGATGCAGAGCAAATGCACAAGTCCAGAGATGGTAACAAGGAACTGGAATATTTACCCAGGGATGAATTTCAGTTCAATGTTTCATAGGAAAAGTAATCATATAAGATTTTCCAATCCATTATAATAAGAAGCACGAGTTTATAGGTGATTTTTTTCCTCCTTTGCTAATTCTCACAAGGAAAAGTCTTGAATGTCAGGGTCACATTTCCTGACCTGAAGAATAGCTTTTATTTTTTGAACCAGGGACTGAACCCAGAGGTGCTTCACCCCTGAGCCACCTCCCCAGCCCTTTTTATATTATACTGAGAGACAGGGTCTCACTGAGTTGCTTAGGGCCTCGCTAAGAAGCTGAGGCTGGCCTCCAACTCGTGATCCTCCTGCCTCAGCCTCCTGAGCGTCTGGGATTCCAGGCCCGCCTTGTTTTCTCATTCTGATCACTAGACCACACCTCTGGTACACTCCATGTGTGTGTCTGGGATAAATGAATGAATGAAAGAAGGAGAATTTAACTTCCCATATGCTTTCCTTGTACTATTAAGCTCACTGAGGACAAAGACCAAATTTTAATGCCTCTTGAATATCACCAGTTCTGCCACATAGTTCGCAATGGACCCAAGAAGCCGGATGTGAATAGCTGGTTTCTGCCGGCACAGGGGCTTATCCCGGGCATCAGAGATGGTGGGAGAGGACTCTGGAGAACAGCCTTCTTTTCCTCTCTGCTGATGGAGTCTAACCAGTTTCCTACCTCAGTGTGAATCCAGGGGCTGAGGCTTGGGACTCAGAAAGCTCTCGGTTGCTTTCTGTCTTATCCGACTGGATAAATGATTTAGCCCATCACCCACGCCGAGTCTGAGCTGCTGTGTTTCCGAGGAGCGGTGACACCTGGCTCAGCTGACCACACAGTACTTCTGTCCCCGGGGCCACTCTCAGGGTGGCACCTTGGCAGCAAGAAAGTTCTCAACCTAATAAAAAGTGGCATTTCCTCCTTGTGGGGCAAGAGGTTTTATCCAGAGCGGCAGAATCCAGTGAGCACCCGTAAGGTAGGATGATTTAACCGTCCATTTCTGAAAGAGCCAGCGAGATCCCCACCACATCCGGGGACCAGCAAGGACAAGTCACTGGGGGCCAGGTCGAGGCCCTCTGAGCACCAACATCCGGGATCTAACTCAGAAGTTTCACAGCAGAGCCCTGAGAAAAGCTGCCCCACCCCCGACACGCACAGTCCTGGATATGAGCTCATCCTGTTGACTTTTTGGGATAATAAGTGCATCTGGTGACAATGTCCGTCCCCAGACTTTTGGATATGTGCTCTTTCTCTGGGTGGAAGACAGTTCACACGCTGAACTCGAGGGTGGTGTGGCCTGCTGGGTGCTCGGTCTGTGTGCCTGGCCACGGTCTGTGTGTCCCTCTGGGTGTGTTGCCACCAGAAAGGGCACGCTATGAGCAGCAGACCTACCGAGCGTACGCTGAAGGTGAATCTTGATTAGACAAATCATCAAATAAAGGCCCGATGCTTATTAATAAGTCAGCACCGGCGCTAGGAGAGAAAGCTTTTGATGAGAGAAAACCTAGCGTGGATCAGCGCGTCTGCAGAATGTCAATGAGACACCTCCGTATATTTAATTTATGTGCCACCAGAACCTCTGAGCCTGACTTTTCTTTAATTCCAAAACAGGCAAATGAAATAGAAATGATCTTTGCAAGTCATCTCCAAATGCATCTACGATGCAAAATAGATATCTAGATAATTATCATTATTAGTGTTTTGCAGGGGAGGGAGAAAATTACCGGAGAGGACACTACCTCCCTTCCCCTCTTCAGAGATGAGACTCCTGGGGTTGGGTCAGCATGAATCCCCTCCTCTTGGAGGGTCCGTGGGAGTCGGCGTCCCTGTCCCTGCCCATACAGAGCCTGGCAGGGAGCTGGCTGCGGCAGAGGGCTGTGCCGCTTCCCGGACAGTCTCCAGGGACCCGCTGTCCAGGCTGCTCTTGGACACAGTGGTGCCGGCAGGGTGGCCTCAAGGTGGCAGGCTTATTCTGCTCTCCCCTGGGCTTGATCCAAAATAGGAGGAAGATTTTCTAATGGTTCTGACAAGCTCGCAAACTGCTAGCTGCACCAGCCTTGGTGGGGAATGAATCTGTGTGTGTGTGTGTGTGTGTGTGTGTGTGTGTGTGTGACCCACGAGCCACAGCGAAAGCAGGTGGGCTCTTGGAAGGACAGACCCTGCTGCGTGTCCTTGTGTGACCACAGGCTAGATGGATGAAGTGGCTCAATTTGATTCCTGTGGAGCCTCACTTTCTTTCTCATCTGTAAATGAAGGAGAGTAACATGAATTTCACAAATTGGTGCAAGGACTGAGTTACCAGATAACCAGGCAGACGAGGAGAAGGGCGAGGAGGACTCACACGTGTGGTCCACCTCTTCAAGGGTACTGCCGTAGGAACTTCTATGCATGTCTTCTCAGGGACTTTATATAAGTGGCTGGCAGGCAGTGGTGACTCACGTCATGATGCTTATTCTTTTTCGCGTTCTAGGATGTTTATAAGGAAATCAGCATTTACTGAAGTTGCTAAAGTCTTATGTTTGATGATTCTCAATTTAATTATTTGCTAAAGCTATAATTGATGGCGATTCAAATTGTCCTTAGAACTGATTGCTTATTGCTGGGTGCAGGGGTGCGCACCTGTAACCCCAGCAGCTAGGGAGGCTGGGGCAGGAGGATCGCAAGTTGGAGGCCAGCCTCAGCAACTCAATAAGACCATAAGGAACTCAGTGAGACCGTGTCTCTAAATGAAATATAAAAAGGGCTGGGGACCTGGCTCAGTGGTGAAGCACCCTGGGTTCAATTCCCAGTGCCAAAAAAAAAAAAAAAAAAAAAAAAAAATTGATCCGTTCTCAATGGCCAAATCGCCCTTACAAGCTTCTTTTGAAATTGCATCAAGCAAATTGGAAGGTCAGAGAGCTAGGATGTAGGTAGAGCCTTCCTGTCAGCCTGTGGGCAGAGGGACATGTTGCCCGACGTGACTTGGGGTCACTCATTTGGGCACAAACACTTGAGGAGGTAGACGTCAGGCAGACTCATGAGACAGGAGCAGTTTGCAGTCTGGGCTTCTGGGAAATCGACCTGCCAGCACCCTAGAGCCAGAGGGTTCCTGGGACTCACGCTGTCAAACAGAATCCGTTTCTTGCCAACAGGAGGAAACGCACATTCCTGTGACAATGTGCTTCATTCTCTCGCGAGTTGTCTGATCTCCGACTTTCTCCACCCTCGTGTTAGGATTTTAGATTTGGAACCTAAAGTCTAAGGAAATGTGAACTTGTCACTTTTTAAAGTCTCCCACCTGCCCTTGGGGATTGTCAGAAAAAAAAAAAAAAAAAAAGTCCTCAACTGTTTTTTACCAAACGCCAGGTGCTGCGGGACACGGCTGAGCCACCAGCGTCTTGGGTTTTTTTCACGAAACGCGTGGTGACAGTCCCCACGTGTCCCAGGTCACCCTCTCAGCCCGAGCCCTTCCGTCTCCTTTGCTGAGAGCACAGTCATGGGCCGCGTCCTGTTTGCTACCTCGTGTGGATTGTCGCAAAAATCAACCGCTGAGGGAAGAAATGCGCGCGGTTGAAAAGAGAGCTCTGGAGCTGAGCCCGGAGCGCCAAAGAAGTGGCGATTGCAAAATCCTGTCCTGTGACCCTGACTGGCCCCTGGGCCTCCTGTCTCCACTCAGCCCTGGGTGGTGGGGTGGGGGCGGGGGTTTAAGTCAAGTCTGGAACTTTCTGTCCCGGGCCCATCTTTTCCTTCCCTTTACCGCTTACCCAGCAGGGGTCCCAGCAGGTGAGGCCACAAGGGGAGGAGGTGGAGCAAAGCCAGGGAACAGCAGGTGGCAGCAAGACGAGGTGTCACAACAGGACAGGGCCACAGCCCCGGGTGAATGTTGCCATTGTCCTCGTATCTCACGGGCCATAGATTCCAGACTGCACCTCTGTCACATCGGCCATATTCTTCTTTTCCTCTAACCTAATGTCTGTCTGTCTGTCTGTCTCCCTGTCCTCCTTGGAAGACAGGAGAATGTTTACTTCATATGCGACTCAATTCCAGACTGCACCTCGGTCATATCGGCCATATTCATGTTTTCCTCTAAGGTCTCTCTCCCTCCCTGTAAGCCCTTGGAAGATAGAATAATGTTTAGTTCACATCTGAATCTCTAGAACTTTCGACACTGGGTCCGGATAGTCAAGCCATAAAAACTGAACTGAATACACAAATGAGCCAGCTCCTCACCCTCATCTCGGGTCTCTTGTTTTCTTCTACACTTTGATCGAAACAGAAAGCAACACCTGGGTGCAGCATTGCACACCTGTGATCCTGGCAGCCCAGGAGGCTGAGGCAGGAGGATTGCAAGTTCGAGGCCAGCCTCCGCAACTCAGTGAGGCCTTCAGCCACCCAGTGAGACCCTGTTTCAAAATAAAAAATAAAAAGGGCTGGGGATGTGGCTCAGAGGTTAAGCACTCTGGAGTTCAATCCCCCGCCCCCAAAACCCCAAAAAACAAAAACCCCACAATAACAACAATAATAACAACCAGTTTTCCAGAATGTGGAAACTTGGGCCAGATAACTGAGAAGCGATGTTGATCTGAGTTTGCAGTTTTGCTCTCTTCTCTCAGTCTGCCTGCCCACAGAATCACTGGCCTCTGCTACCTTGAGCTAGAGCTACCGGGATGCAGCCTCAGCTTCTACGGACACCTCCGAGGGGTGGTCCTGCAGAGAACTGTCACTTAAATATATTGCACAGCTTCAAAGTGTAAGAGGCACGAGACGCCACCCCTTGAGGGCCCAGCATACATCTTTATGTTCCCTGAGATGACAAGCACAAGGTCTTCCTTCTCCACGGTACCTGACGGTATTCATCAAATGACAATTTTAAGAAAAAGGACGACAGCCAGGCTTTGACCTATTTATCTTGTGTCTAAAAAAAAAAATGATTTACAGAAAGTGATTATTTGTGTTCGTTTCTATACTGATCCCAGGAATGATGGAGGAAGAGGCTGATTTAAAAAAAAAAAAATTGATCACACCCATGAATGAGGGTAAACTAATTGAAGAACCGTCACATGTTCTGCTCAAAATAATGGGGTTTTTGGATAACTGATATTTTCCTTTCTAAAGCATGATTTTTCTGTTTCAGCTCTTTGATATGTTACTCTCTGCTTTAGTGAGTGAGACAAAATATGTAACATTTTTCTTTCTACAGATTCGGGCGGAGCAATGAGCTCTGTTTTTGTGATATGCCATAGATACAGGTGGAATATACCTAAGTGTTTTTCTTTCTTTAATTTTCTTTTAGTTGTCAATGGATCTTTATTTTATTTATTTTTCTGTGGTGCTGAGAACCGAACCCAGTGCCTCACACGTGCTAGGCGAGTGCTCTGCCACTGAGCCACGGCCCCAGCCCCAGATTTTCTTTCTTGAACGGATCCCTGCTGTGGGCATGACTGCCCCCCAATTTACTGCCTCATAAAAGCAACTACCTGGGGGGTGTAGCGACACAACCCACCGACCATACCTGAGGCTTTGCAGCAAACACGACCAAATCGGAGGCTCAGCCCGCATCCTAAGACGCTGCTTGTCTGTTCTCAATGACCTTATCAGCTCTGCCCCTTGGTGCTTTTACACTGCAGAAACTTCCAGAGATTCAGGATCAAAGGCATTTCAAACTTCTGGTTGATTTTAAGCTACCGGCATTTCGCATGCCCACTTGCTGGGTACTGGAAATCCTGGAATAACAAGTTTCGGGCCTGGGGCTTTTTATCCCTAGGACATCAGTCTGCTGGAAATTAAAGACAGACACGCACTGGAGCCAGACACTGATGGAATGACATGAGATTCACGCTCGTCACAGGACGTGGAAAGCTGGCTCTCGCTGAACTTTTAGGATACTGAAGACAGAAATGACTGTCACTAAGCTGCAGACAAGCTGTGTCTTTGAGAGACCAAATGGGTGCCCCATGGAGGATGCCAAATAGCAAAGGCTCTGTGCCCTTCCTACAGCCAGCTGAGCGCCGCTCACGGATGCTTAGAGCAACGCCAGCTGCTGGTGCGTCACTTGCTCCAGTTCAAAGTCTCTCGGAGCTGCTGAATCTCTAAATCCAAGTCTTTTCTCAGAACGAGGCGGCGCTGGGAAAATCCCACCTGACTCCTGGGCCCTGGTAGAGCACATTTCTTTCTCTTGTTTGGCACGAAGTGTAAGACACATCTAAGCCCGGAACGCTTTTGTGATTAGATCAGAACACACCAGGCAGCCCGCTCCCATCTTTTAAGATGTGCAGCAGAAGAAACGCTGTCCTGCTGGTCTCTGTCCCCTGTGGGACGCATGCTCAGGGAGTACCTTGAGCACACGCTGCCTCGGTGGGCGTGACAGGTGGCCCCTGTGCTTTCCTCACGACATCTGGGTTTCCTCAGTTGGTCTCCTGAGTACTCACAGCAGAAGTGCCCGCATGCTGCCCGCCTCTCAGATCCCCAGGCCCCACTTCCGGCCACCGACCCAGAACCTGTCAGAGGCCAGGGCTGGGGGTCTGCCATTTTGATTAAGCAGCCTGGGTAATTTGAGAAATAAGCAAACATATCCATATACGTACTTTAAAACATGTTCATGTACAAATATATGAAAGCAGAATTTAAAATGTGCTTCTACATCATGTATTTTAAAAAGTATATAAATATATAACGTAACATATAAAATGTCTAAAACATCTTAAAATATAATTTTATATAATTAAATACATTAAAGTATATTTTGAAATATATTATTTGCATAATATATATTAACATTGATATATTAATACATAACACATTTTGAAATATATAACCTATAGTAATATATTTATTAATATAAAGAATGATTCACATAATATATTTACATATTACATAATATGTAGTCATATATTGTATATAACTTAATATATTCATAAAATAATAAATATCTTAATATATAGTCATATAATTCAATATATATCAATGTATAATACATATTTTAAAATCTATATTCAATTTTAAAATACATACATATTTCCAAACCCACTTAAGGAAGAGGAAAGCGTTTTCCCACGGTGACCAGCCCCCCAAGTGCCCCTCGCGTGGCCCCCTGGCTCGGGCTGGGCCCGGGCTGCGTGGGGACCTGGGCAGGGACGCCAGAAGCCCCTGTTTTAAGGAATCCGCCCCGAGACCCCGACGCGTGGTGCACTTCAGGTGATGAAGCGCAGGACGAGAGGGCACGGGGTCCGCCGGCCCGTCTGGAGCAGCATGTCCCGCGGCCGCCAGGCCTGGCCGAGGTGCAAGGTGGCCAGGCGGGGCTCTTCCGCAGGAGGGCTGACAGGTGACAGGCGCAGTGACCCAGGAGCTAGTGTCCGCGGCTCCTGGCGCTCGCTCTCCACGTTGGGTGCGGGCTGCCCCGCCCGCCCGCAGGCCTCTGCACGGGCTTCAGAACCCCCGGGAATCCGGGGCGCGGGTGGGGTGCCTGTCAGTCAGCTGTGACTGTCACTGGAGTCAGCTGTGACTGAAGGCCCCGTCAGAGCCACTGTGGGCAGGGAGGTTTATTTGGGGGCTCACCGTTTCAGACGTCTGACTCCTGAGGGGGACACTCTCATCCATAGGGGGTGCACCACTCTGGGGGCCCTCAAAAATCTGTCCCCAACTTTGGCTGATATGGGAAATGGTAACATCCAGGCCCCCAGGACACACCCAGCCAGTTTAAATTCCTTTGCTCCAGTAGTTACAGCAACTAGCATAGCCTGGAATTTTCTACTGCTAACCGGAGAGAGTCCATGCCATTGATAACCCCTTATTATTTATTTATTTTTTTGTACTGGGGATTGAACTCAGGGACACCGGACCCCTGAGCCACATCCCCAGCCCTTTTCTATACTTTATTTAGAGACAGGGTCTTTCTAAGTTGCTTAGGACCTTGCTAAGTTGCCGAGGCTGGCCTCCAGCTTGCGATCCTCCTGCCTCAGCCTCCTGAGCTAACACCTCATTCTGAATCTGGGTTCCCACCACGCAGGAGTTAGGGCCATTTCTAGCCAAGCAAAACGGCGCACTGACTAAAAGGAAGGCCTCACTCTGACAGGCCTTGTTGGACTCTCTCGGGGTCAAACCTGGGAAAACCTAGGTCCTGCCATTAGACCGTCCTCTGACCCTCCCCTTGGAACGCCGTGTTACACTGGTCTGTCGCACAGCTGGATTTGTTCATCCACGGTCCTAACACGACTCAGATCGAGACAGGGTGAGGTCGCTCTGTTCAGCACAGAGACTGACGATCAATCCTCAAACGGGCTTGTCTTTAAGACAGTCGGCACCAGGGTGATTAGTGGGACATCCCTGCAGGTGTCTCTTGCCGCTTCGGCTGACAGAGGACCAAATGGAGAGCATGTTAAAGTCCCCTGCTCCCAGGACAAGACGAATTCTTCTACAGCCACTGTGACGGCTCAGCGTCAGAACTGCTTTGTGACATGATTGATGGATCAACGCCGACTGCTTCAGCAAACAGGCCTCGGGGACCGTCCGTCCGAGACCAGCGCCGACGGCTGACTCACTCCACGGAACCCTCCTCTGAGGCCAGCCTGACCCGCCGCCTCCGCAATGAACAGACGCACAGCCCAGCGACAGCAGCCCACTACCACCTTTGTGACCAACACCCGTCTTCGGTGAACTCTTGTACATGACCCTGACGTCCCTTTGCCCAGTGGGAATTCTCTCTGAGCTCCTTATTCTTGCACCAAGTGAGCATTAGCAGAATGAAACAATAAAACCGCCTGGCCATGGCGACAGATGTAGAAGAAGCGTCTGGCAAAGCTGAGCACCTGCTCACAAGAAAAAAAATTCAACAAAATGTACAGAAGGAGGTTTCCTTAGTAAAGGCTATCGATTGATCGATTGGTACCAGGGATTGAACCCGGGGTGCTTAAGCACTGAGCCACATCCCCAGCCCTTTTAAAATATTTTATTTAGAGACAGGGTCTCACTGAGTTGCTGAGTGCCTTGCTGAGTTGCTGAGGCTGGCTTTGAACTCACGATCCTCCTGCCTGTGCCTCCCTACCCACTGGGATTATAGGCATGTGCCACCATGCCTGGCAAGGCCATTTATTAAAGGCCCACAGCTAACAGAGTAATCAATGGGGAAGAATTAAAAGCTTTCCCACAAGGTCTGGTATGTGGTATATATACACAGTGGAATATTACTCAGCCATAAAGAAGAACGAAATGATGGCATCTGCCAGTTAGATGGATGGAGCTGGAGACTCTCATGCTAAGTGAAATAAGGCAGTCCCAAAGGACTCAGCCTCCCGAGCCACTGGGATGACAGGCGTGACCCATGACGCCCAGCATCCCAAATACTCTTGATCATCCTGTATGGTTTTCTGTCTCCTCAAGGTGCTACGGTATTTTATTTCTTTAAACAGAGTACAGCTATTTTATTCTACTTGTCTGACAGCTCCAGTATGTGTCTCCTGTTTTTTTTTTTGTTTGTTTCTACTAGACACTCTTCCACTGGTTCTTGCTCAAGATGCCTTGTTTCTTTATCTGTGAGATGTTTGCTTTCCTTGGAAAATTATTTGTGGGGTTTTTTTTTTTTGAGGTTTGGGATAAAGATATCTAACTCGAGAGGATGTGAATTGAGCTTGGTTTTTACAGGTGCGTGAGGGCACTCCCGGGCTGGAGGGCCTTCCTGATGGACAGGGTTGCTGGGGTGGTTTTGGACTAGTCGGGTGAGCAGCTGGGCTGATGGATGGTCCTTCCTTCTCAGTCGCTTTCTCTGTGTCGAGACAAGCTTTCCCCGCAGTTCTCCGAGAGGAGCCATGGAAGGCGAATTTCCTTCCTGCACTGCACACGGTTACGCAGAGGGTGCACCAGAGGGACGTCCATCGGACTTCTCACGGGACCAGTTCCGGCATCTGTGCGCCCGCGTCACTGCAGCTGAGGTTCTCGGGTTGGCACGTTGCAGTCCCTCCTGGGACGTCCAGCGCCTGCCCCTGCGGACCCGTGGCGCGTGCGCTTCAGGTAGCTCAATGCCGACGGCGCCGTTCCATCCTCCACGACCTCCCTGCTGCTTTCCTCTCCAGTGGTTCCGTGATTTACCGACCGTGGATGAATTTCTCAGCATGTCTAATGCTCATCTCAGAGTTTGATCCCTGTATTTTAGTGTGTGATACATTTAGAAGCGATGGCTTTTCCTGGGTCGTTTTTAATTTCCGTTTGCCACTGGGCCGTGGGCTTTCGACCCTCACCCCCCGCACCGCCACGACCAAGCAGGTCAGGCCCCTCGGACGGTGAGGCTGGTTTTCACGGGCAGCTCTACTCTGGGGAACCTGCCATGCCAAAGAGGCTGGAGAGGGGAACGGAGGCCCAGGCAGGGAGGTGACAGGCTGCCTGGTGGCTTGCTTCAAGGTCAGCGGTGTTTTTCATTTGCATTTTAATTTTTTTTCTGGTGGGACTCCAGAGGCTGCGATCCTCCTGCCTCGGCCTCTTGCTGGGATCACAGGAGTGTGCCCCTGCAGTACGCAGTGGTTCATTATTTAAAAAGATAAATAAATAAACTTCTTGATTCGTCGATTGCCTACGACTGATATCTGGAGATCTGAAATGGTTGTTCTTGACAAATGTGTCTCCTTCCAGGTCCTCTTCTGGGGGGAGAGGACGTGGCGATTTCACTTGGTAGCTGGGTGTCTGCGGCTCTCGGTTTTCTTTTGGCCAGCGACTTGCTCACTGGCAGCACAGATTTCAGAGGCTTAGAAAATGCTTTATGGAACATTTTTAGATATTTTCAGATGGAGGCTCGGCCTGGATATCTACCCGGTCACACAGAGGAGAGTTAATACTCGGGCCATTTTTATGACCATTAAAGGAAACTGTTTATGCAAAGAATTCAACAAAGTGTCTACAACATGAAGAGGCTCCGTAAAGCCATAAAGAGCAGTTGTGATGTCTGAGTATTTAGGTCACAGGGATTTTTCATACATTATTCACCTCAACAACTCTAAGGCAGACAGTCCAATTTTTTTTTATTTTTTATTTTTTTTGGTACCAGGGATTGAACCCAGGGGTGCTTAACCACTGAGCCGCATCCCTAGTCCTTTTTAATATTTTATTTAGAGACAGCATCTTGCTGAATTGCTTAGGGCCTCGCTAAGTGGCTGAGGCTGGCCTCCACCTTGCGATCCTCCTGCCTCAGCCTCCCAAGCCACTGGGATGACAGGCATGTGCCACCGCACCCAGCGACATTTCAATTTTAACATTACTAATAATAAGAAAAGAGCTGTCAGACCAAGGAGATGCAGGTAGTAAGCAGCAGAGCCAGGACTTTAACTGAATCTACTCGGCTCCAAGGTTCCTGCTTTCCTCACTTTACCATACTGGCTCCTGGCTCCTTGGTAAAGATTTCGGTGGCAGGTGGCTTGTGTTTTGGTGTGTGCGTGCGCATGTGCATCCTCTAGACCACCTAGGAGAGAGTAAGGAACTAAATCCGTTGCAGGGATGAAGGAGAGGCCTTGCTGTTGTATTAACTGGCAGGGCCTGAAATGCAGGGGGGTCCATCCAGATCCCTAAAGGTCGATGACGCTTTTGCCGAGAGAATTCGCAGATGAGCGTCAGGGAGCTCTGAGAGTCATTTGAACTGATTCAAACTGAGAGTTTCAGGGTTCCTTAGAGTGTCTGCCCAATTCCAGCTACAGATAAGTAGAAATTCAAGTCGGACGTAAGGCTGCCTGGACACCAAACTTCCTCCTGAAGCTCCTGGATGCATCTGAGCGGTAAGTCGCGAAGGCCGGGGAATCGCCTGTGGTTGGATTTACAGGATGGCATCGCTTGCTGGGGCTGATCATGAACCCGGCACCAGTTCTGATTATCTAGCAGCTGGATTTCTAGGCCGCTGCAAAAGCCTTCCTACCTGCTCTCTCCCCTTCCAGTTTCTTCCTGCCTTTGCTCTGTCGTTCATCTCCTCACCCCAGCGATCTTCGGTGTGGTTCCTCACAGTTCATTATTTATTATTATTATTATTTAACTCTTATTTTGGTGCCTGGACTGAACCTGGGGTACTTAACCCCTGAGCTACATGCTTAACCCTTTTTATTTTTTGAGACAGGATCTCACCAAGTGGCTGAGGCTGGCCTCCCACCTGCGATCCTCCTGCCTCAGCCTCCGGAACTGCTGGGATCACAGGCGTGCGCCTCATTTTCTTCATTCCTTACGCACAGGCCCCTGGCTCCCAGGTTTCCTCCACTGCTGCTCTCAACTCTCCGTCCCTCTGGGCTCATCTACTCACTCTTGTCTTGCTGTCTTTGTACCAGCTTTATTCTCGCCTCCAGGTGGCTGCTGACGCCCGTCCTCCTCCCTGTCCTTCCCTGCCCTTGGCTCGCTCCAGCCGTTCCGTACTTGGGGGAGCAGCCCCTCTGTCACGGCTGGGGTACTGTCCCCTCTGGGTCTGTGACAGGGCGTTTGGTTCTAAGAAGGAAGGCGTATTCACGAGAGGAGAAGCTTCACTGCAGGTGAGTGAGTCACTGAGGTGTCCCGAGCCACACCGCACCCGTCCTTGTCCTTAAAGAAAACGACTGTTAGTGCTGGAGTATGTGGCTGCTGTCGCACTGCACGCGGTGCCAGCGGCCAGGGGCGCTACCTCCCGGGCTCCAAAGGCATCTCGTGTCCCCTCGAATGCTTGCTTTGCTCCTGTCCCGTCCTTCCTGTCTTTTCCTCCTCGTTTCTGGAGGCCTGTCACCTTCCCCGGGCTTCTGCCAGGTGGCCTTCACTGCGGATGGGAGGAGAGAGAGCTGGGCAGTCACCACCTGACCGGTCCAGCCGCTGTCCTCAGCTGGGTCTTCCCACACACGGGCGCGGGGGAGGTGGTAGAGGACGGTGTTGGAGAGATGGAAGGCACTCCTCAGAGTGAAAGGCTTAAACCCGGGAAAGAGACACCCCCCAAAAAAACAAGGAGTGAAGAAGGGTCCTGGGAGAACGTTCTGGAACTGGGTTTACCCACTTTTGTGGAACTCGTCTCCATGGCTCCCTGCTGGGTCAGGATCTGATGATCAGACCACACGCACTCCAGAGATAAAGGCATGGCTGCGGGCACCTGCCTTCCCAGCGACTCGGGAGGCTGAGGCAGGAGGATCACGAGTTTGAGGCCAGCCTCAGCAACTCAGCGAGAGGCTGATGAAATTATCTAGACACCTCCCTTCAGAAATTTGGTGAATCGGGCCAACTAAAGAAGGCTGGCATGATCTGTGGCACGGGACCCATGGCGACTTCCTACTCTACCGGCACTAGGGCAGCTGGTGCAGAAACCCACGTTACCCTGACTGACGGTGGCCACAGGCTTATTTCCGTTTCAAAGCACGTTACCTGGTGGAGCCCGGGTACTGCTTTTGCATTCCCCTCAACCTGAAAGTGCCACCAAGGAGCTGTGCTCTCGGAGAGTCCGCAGCCTCCCTGGCTTATGTGATGGGAACGCAGCCGGGGCTGGCTGTACCCACACACGCACACGCACACACACACACACACTCAGATGCACACGCACATACGCACACGCACATACGCACTATTTCATCCTTACGGAGCCAAACGGCTGAGCGAAACGCACACGGCCACGCTGCCGGCCTCCGGCTGCTCTTACCCAGGACGTAAATCTCGCCGTTGAGCACGGCCGCGCTGAAGCGGTACTTGGCGTGGCGCATGGGCGCCCGCTCTCGCCACCGGTCCTGGCTGGGGTCGTACTGCAGCAGCGCGTTGCTCAGGCGATCGGGCTCCTCGTCCGGACGGTCCACCTGCATGGGACAGACAGCGACAGTCAGCGCCACTCACGGGTCGGTGTGGGTTCCGCGCGTTTCGGGATCCGGGCCTCGCGGTGACCGCACACTGTCAATCTCAGCCATCGGGGGCTGCGTGCGGGGTCGGATCGGAAGCCGGCAACCGCAAAGCCTTATACGTGAAGCCAAGTTCCCCTGAGTGGTATTTAAAGTCTATTTTATTAGACTTGTGGATTTGCATAGTTCTCAGAAACTATTTCCATGATTCATAAGGCACTTGTCTTTATTTTGCAATGCGTTATGGAACAAAGTTGCAAAACCATTTTAGTGTTTTAGTAATTGTTCTTACACCCTATTTACGACCTGGACATGAGTACTCTGAATTCCATATTCACGATATATGGATTCATATAAATTATTCACATTTTATAGGCTGATTTTTAATGACCAGAGACAGTACGAACTAAATAACTTTATGCCTATACCTATGTAAAAGTGGCTTCTATTTATGAACTTTAGGTGAGATCATGTTTTTTGTGTATGATGTATCTGGAACTTTCTACGACTTCAAGCTAAGGATTCATAAGTGTTTTCTTCTTTTGGATCCTGGTGTTCAACGACAAAAAATTGCCATATTTATGCAATTAATTTTAGTTAAGTACTTTAAATATTCTGCAAGTTATGATGATTATCTACGCCCAGTCCCAGGTCATAGTGCATCTGAATGTGCTGTATCAGGTGCCAGCTCAAATTAGCAAAAGACATATTCGCATGTTATCTGTGCAGAGGTGATAAATTAACAAATCCTTTACTGTTTTAATTTCCCTTTTATTTAAGTATTTAATCTCTAGTAAAAGAAAAGCAAGGGCTTCTCAGTTGTTTTTGGAGCTGACTTATGCAAAATGAACTCAGTAAGTGGTTGGTTTTTGAAAAAGTTTAACTACAAAAAACTTGTTAGGTTTCAGCTATTAGCTGAAATGAGACCTAAACTACTTCTTGATCTACAGAACACAAATAAAAACGGTGTTAAATGCAAAGTTTTTAAAACAGTCTAATATACAGCAAATGGTAAAATCAAGCTGGTTGCGGTGGGGCACGCCTTTAATCCCAGTGGCTTGGGAGGCTGAGGCAGGAGGATCAAAAGTTGGAGGCCAGCCTCAGCATCTTAGCGAGGCCCTAAGCAACTCAGGGAGACTCTGTCTCTAAATAAAAATAAAAAGGGCTGGGGATGTGGCTCAGTGGTAGAGCTTTCTTAGGTTCAATTCCTAGTACCACAAAACAAATAAATAAATCCAAGTTTATGAAATGAATGTAAAAGTTTTATCATGATGCAAATCTGAAGAAATGAGAAATAATACAGGCAGAAATAAATTTATGTTAGATGGTGGTGATGGCCAATGAGCTAAGACTGATTTTTTAATTAGAAAGACTGAATGGCCAGGCTGGGTGGGGTGGTGCACACCTGTCATCCCAGCAACTTGGGAGGCTGAGGCAGGAGGATCGCAAGATGGAGGCCAGCCTCAGCAACAGCAAGGCCCTAAGTAACTCAGTGAGACCCTGTCTCTAAATAAAATATAAAGAGGGCTGGGGAAGTGGCTCAGTGGTCGAGGGCCCTTGAGTTCAATCCCTGGTTATCTCCCACCTGTGAAAGAACATACTGAATGGCCAGGTTAGAGGGCAGCTGGAAAGATACTACTGTGAGTGCCAAAGCCCCAGGAGGACATTCGAAAGAAGCGAGAGGGCCGCTGTGGTCACACCAGTGACTTTTCAATCTTGGCTTGCCGTCTCTTCGCTGGGCTTCAATATAAACAGTACTCTGGTTCCTCCATCTGCTGACGCCCAGCAAAAACACAAAATGTTTACATCACAACAGAGTTTCTTGGAAGTGACTCTGCATCACAGAATCCGTCTTCCGGCTTCCACTTGGAGTAGGAGTTTTACACGAGTGACGAGCCCCAGGTCACACGGCCATTGTTCAGACAGGACTGGATGAGGAGCCAGCTTTTCTGCCGCGGGTTTGGATCCTCCCTCCAGATTGTGAGAACACAGCAGGACTGGCGAATGCAGTCACGTCTGTGAGTAACGCATGTTAGAGTCCATCTTCCTAAATTGCTTTAACACCTCAAAACCTTAATGGGTATTTTGTGACCTAGAAAGCATTTTGGGGGTGGGGACTGGGGATTGAACCCAGGGGTGCTTAACCCCTGAGCCACCTCCCCAGCCCTTTTTATCTTTTATTTAGAGACAGGGTCTCGCTGAGTTGCTCAGGACCTTGCTAAGTTGCTGAGGCTGGCCTCCAACTTGTGATGCTCCTGCCTCAGCCTCCCAAGCCTCTGGGATGACATGTCTGCAGCACTGCATTTTATCAAAATGTAAATGCTACCCTTTTAGTACCCAAGGACTGCAGCATTTTTCAACAGAGCTAGGCTCAGGGCAGCCATGCCAATCACAGGAAATTTCTTACAGAACTTTCCTGTTCACATATGAACACACGACCAGGGAAATTCCACATCACGTCCCACCACAAGGATGGGAGTCACACTCCATGTGTGTGTGACAGGTCAGAGTGCACGCTGCTGTCATGGACAGCTAAGGAGGACACATAAAATAAACGAATGAGGGCTGGGGACCTAGCTCGGTTGGTAGAGTGCTTGCCTTGTAAGCACAAGGCCCTGGGTTCAATCCCCAGCACCGATGACTGACTGACTGACTGAATGAATGAATGACTGAAATGAATGACTGACTGAATGACTGAATGGATGAATGCTGGAATGACTGACTGAAATGAATGACTGAATGACTGAATGAATGACTGACTGACTGACTGAATGACTGACTGAAATGACTGACTGAAATGACTGACTGACTGAATGAATGAAAGACTGACTGAATGACTGACTGGATGACTGACTGAATGACTGACTGACTAAAATGACTGACTGACTGAAATGACTGACTGAATGACTGACTGAATGATTGACTGACTGGATGACTGACTGAATGACTGACTAAAATGACTGACTGAATGAATGACTGAATGAATGACTGAAATGACTGAATGAATGACTGATTGGCTGACTGAATGAATGACTGACTGACTAACTGAAATGATTGACTGACTGAATGACTGACTGACTGGATGACTGACTGAATGACTGACTGACTGAAGTGACTGACTGAAATGACTGACTGACTGACTGAAATGACTGACTGACTGAAATGATTGAATGAATGACTGAATGAATGACTGACTGAAATGACTGACTGGCTGAATGACTGACTGACTGAATGAGTGACTGAAATGAATGAATGACGGAATGACTGACGGATGGAATGACTGAATGACTGACTGAAATGACTGACTGACTGACTGAAATGAATGACTGAATGACTGACTGACTGAAATGATTGACTGAATGACTGACTGACTGAAATGACTGACTGACTGACTGACTGATTGACTGACTGAATGACTGACTGACTGACTGACTGGCTGGCTGACTGACTGAAATGAATGAATGACGGAATGACTGACGGATGGAATGACTGAATGACTGACTGAAATGAATGACTGACTGACTGAAATGAATGAATGAAAAATAATAAATAAATAAAAATAAACAAATGAAACAAAACAAAACAAAGACGTCTCCTCACCTGAGGGGTCCAGCCTCCGATCACGTAGAGCTGATCGTTCAGGGTCACCACGGCATGACAGGCCAGCTGCAGCGGGAGGGGAGCCACCCTCTTCCAGCTGTCCCGCTCCACAGAGTACCTGTCCACACAGTTGGTGATGAGGTACTGGTTCTTGATTTTCATTTGTCCTCCCACAACATAGAGGTCGTTGTGGACGCTGCCCAGAGCGTAGAGCTCCCGGAATTCAGTTGTGCATAACTTTTCCCAACACTGGTTTCCTGTTTGGTGGTACCTGTGAAGTAACAGAAAGAGAGCCCGGGATTAGCGCTCACTTGAACGTGCCCCAGGAGACGTAGGAAGAGTATAGATGATTCAGGACTAGACTTTGCATTGCCTAATTACAGGAAAGAAAGCCAAGAATAGGAAAATCTTTGGGCAAATTAATTTATGATTTTACCATAAAAGAATAAATAAAAAGAGGGCTGGGGTTGTAGCTCAGTGGTAGAGCGCTCGCCTAGCATGTGGGAGGGTCTGGTTTCATCCTCATAAAAAGAAATAAATAAATAAAAAGAAATAAATAAGATCAAAGGTATTGTGTCCATCTTCAACTAAAAAAAAATTTTAAAAAGGGTAAATAAGAAGAAACAAAAAGTACAAATTCGCCTTATTCTGTGAACAAGAAATATCATTTTCATATTACATAAGCTGGGTGTGGTGGTGCACAACTGTAATCCCAGAGGTATGGGAGGCTGAGGCAGGAGGATTGCAAGGTGGAGGCCAGCCTCAGCAACTCAGCGAGACCCTGTCTCTAAATAAAAAATAAAAAAGGGCTGGAGATGTGGCTCAGTGATTAAGCCCCTCTGAGTTCAATCCCTAATGCCAAAAAATAAAAAACATCACATTAAAAAAAATCATGGTTTTAGGGCAGACAATCCGAGAATATCTCAACTCAAGATTTCTAACAGGCTGTGTTTGATACAAGTTATATAGAATTTCAAGGACTGTACTTCTAACAGTCTTAAAATTGGGTCAAAAGTACTGCATAAGAACTCATCTGCAGATTTGTGCTGGGCGTTTGACATCTATTTTAGTCCACTAGATATGGTAATTTCTTCCACGAATAGTTAGATCCATCTAAGAGTTTCCGGAGACAGGGATTCTCAATTCCTTCTAGAGTCCAACAAGCCCGTAAGGTGGTGGGTGGTCACTGAGGAACTGAGGATGTGAGATTGTGGTGATCCTTTGTCTTGTTCATGAGAAAGCTAAGTCTGCTTTTCCCCATGATCTGAGGATGACAAAGGCACTCTAGAGGAACCGTGGAATAAAATATGTGAGGGGCTGAGGATATTGCTGATTTGGAGGAGTGCTTGCCTGCCATGCACAAGGCCTGGGGTTCGAGTCCCCAGCACCACCAAAAAAGAAAAAAAAAAAGTTAAATTAAATGTCTGAGAAAACCTAGAAAGTATCCCCAGAATTAAAACACACTCACTCCACCTCCCAGGAAATCACAGAAACAAACAAAAAAAAACCAGTGTTCCATTTTGAAGCAAGAAGCAACAAAGGTGTAATATGGGTGTTTTGTACCGAGAACACTGGACAGTGACTCACATAAGGAGAGTTTTTCTGAGCTGTTTTAGCCTGGCTCTTCTGTTTCCCAGCGAGAACCTTCTTTTTTTGTGGTTGTCAATGGATCTTTTATTTATTTTACTTATTTATGTCTATGTGGTGCTGAGGGTGGAACCCTGGGCCTCTCACACGCTAGGCAAGTGCCCCGCCGCCGGGCCACAACTCCAGCCCCCAGAGAGAACCTTCTGCTCCGGGCTTGACGGGCAGGTTGGAAGGGTGTCCCTTTCCTGCGGGGTGAGTCTGGCTGTGACGACCGAGTGCAGAAGTGGATCAGACCTCGCGATGGCCGTCTTCTGTGTTAGTCTGGGCAGGAGACCAAAGTCGCGAACATTGCGAGGTGCAAGCCTCACTTTTAAGTGAGAAAGGAGGAGCGGGGCTACCTCAGCGAAGCCAACCGAGTTGATATGGAAAAATGGGTCGTGGTTTTCCGAGACACGGGCTGGGAATGGAATGGACTCCCTGAAGATTGGGAGGCGCGTGTTTGCTGAGTGACTTGCTGATCAGATTTTTTGTCTCCCACATTGAGAACTGAAAATCGGAAGGAAAAAAAAAAAGCCCAGGTGTAAGTCTAAAACTCAGCACCGAGCAGGCATAACGGGGACGGAAACGTTCCTGCGTTGGCAGGTTGGTGTTTAAAGGCAGAGCGTCCACCCTGAGCTGTGCGCATGCCAAAGGGAGGCAGGGAGACGCAGGGAGAGGCTTCTGGTAAGGGGGCCCGGCACGCTCTGCGTGTTTTCTCCTCGGCCAAGAGGAAACACACCTGCACAGGAATCTGTAGCTGACACTTCTACCCTCATTCTGACCAAGGCGGAGGAGCTGGCTGGTGACGGGAACCGGGCTGGGTTCAAGACAGGTAAGGAAGGTGACAACGTGGTACGCACTTTACAGACGCAAGCCATCAAAAAGGGAAGTGGGCTTTCAAAAAAGGTCAGAGGGAAGATGTCAAGTTCAAAACTGAAAGTCACCTTGACACGGCTGGAGGCTGACTGAAAATAAGTCCTGATGGGAGAATTGGGGACTGTCTTGATGAGGAAGGAAAAGGACTATTTCAAGAACTCGAGGTACCTGGTCAAGAGGCCCTAAGATGGGCAACCTACCAAGACCAAGTACAAAACAAGGACGTGGATCTGTAAGAGCCACGCCAGGATCCCAGTGGCTGGGGAGGCTGAGGCAGGAGGATCGCAAGTTGGAGGCCAGCCTCAGCCACTTAGTGAGGCCCTGAGCAACTCAGCGAGACCCTGTCTCTAAATAAAATAGAAAAAGGGTTGGGGAGGGGGCTCAGGGGTTAAGCACCCCTGGGTTCAATCCCTGAGACCAAAAAAAAGCAAAAAACAAAACAAAACAAAACCCAAACATGCCAGGAAAGCTGGGGGTCTCATTTTCTGGCTCTACAGCCCACAGCTGCCGATTCCAAGGGAGGCTACTTCTGCAGCTCAGTGACATGCTCAGCCGCCACGGGACAGGCCCAAGCCACTCATCCAGGGATCTGCAATCCCTCCCCCTCCACGAGGCCTCTTAATTCTTTGTCTCACATTCTTTGTCCTGAAGGACTTTCTGCGAAGTCTGAGGACATTCTGTTAGAGGGATTGTGATTGTGGAGGGGCTGCACCTGAAGGGAAGCTTTATCATCAGGGATTTGTTCTATATCTATTTGATATTTGCCAAGTTTCTTATCAAGTTCTTTTGGAGTTGGAGATGGACAGCGTGCCTTTATTTTATTTATTTTTCTGTGGCTCTGAGGATGGAACCCAGTGCCTCCCACGTGCGAGGCAAGCGCTTTACCACTGAGCCCCAGCGCAGCCCCTATATTCACCAAGTTTGATTCGTGCACTAAATATTCGCTGACTACCTGGTGAGTAAATAATAAATGAACACGCATGATCTCATGAATAAGCCCCAGATGATTTGGTGCTTCTTAGCATCAGTCTTTTTCTCTTTTTCCTCTAAGTATAATTCTAGGATCAAAGCTTTTTTTTTTTGGTACCAGAGATTGAACCCAGGGGCCCTCGACCACTGAGCCACCTCCCCAGCCCTATTTTGTATTTTATTTAGAGACAGGGTCTCACTGAGTTGCTGAGGGCCTCGCTTTGCTGAGGCTGCCTTTGAACTTGCGATCCTCCTGCCTCAGCCTCCCAAGCTGCTGGGATGACAGGTGAGTGGCACCGCGCCCAGCTCAAAGCATTCTTAATGCCACAGGCTTTCGTCAGTATTAGAGATTTAGAAAAGATCCACAAATTGAGGACACAGAGTGAAAACTTTCAGGTTAAGAAAAAAAATTACTTACTACTCTGAATTATTAAAAAAAAAAAAAGAGGTCATAGGAGTCTGTTATAAATTTTTCTTATTGTTTAAAATTCTATCAGTCTATAAAAATATATTATAACCTACCATATGAATAAATAAGGGAAGCTCAGTGAAAATACAATGGAATCATAACGTAAATACACTTGACTTATGCAAATTCAATTATGTTTTTCACAATGAAAGCAAGAGAAAATAGATCTAAAATGTGGATGACTTATGAATGTTATACATGTGCTACATTTATACTTATGTATACATAAAACTATGTTCTGCATACTATTCTCTTTTGGGCAGGGGAAGTAACTGGGGATTGAACCCAGGGCTGCTTAACCACTGAGCCACATCCCCAGCCCTTTTTATATTTTATTTAGACACAGGGTCTGGCTGAGTTGCTTAGGACTTGACTAAGTGGCTGAGGCTGGCCTCCAACTTGCAATCCTCTTGCCACAGCCTCCTAAGCTGCTGGGATGACAGGCGCATGCCACCACGGCCCTGCATACTATTCTTTATGGGAGACTTACAGGGTCACTCGACAGGCTACAGGTGACTTAAGATGTGACCACCCTCTGCAGTACTTCCTGCTACTCTTGCTAAGCTGGAAGCAGAATAAGGACACTGTGTTGCTAGATACGAACCTATAGATTTCAACATTCTTGTTCTTTTGCCTAGACAACCTGGAAGCAGTGGCTTCTCCGGCCACGATCACGGTGTTATTTTCCGTGACGACCCCCGTGCACACAGTTCCCAGGCCCTCCCCGTATTTGGGAGACGAGATGAAATAGGTCTTCCGAGCCACGGGGTCGTAGCAGAAGCTGGCATCCCCGTAGTTCCTGTGTCTTGATCTGATTCCGGAGGGATCGTTGCCGATGCAGAGCAGAAGGTTGGTGACCGCCATGCCGTAGCGGAGATTGGGGGAGGGCTGCTGGGGTGTCCTGATGGCCTCGAATGCCCTCTGGATGCGGTCGATGCACCCCGCGTCGCACAGAAGCGCGGTGTTCCTCTTGAGCGCCTGTCTCAGAAAGGCAGGGCTGATCAGTTCCAGGCGGACTTGCCCCAGCAGCTGGGCCAGGTGCCCGGAGCGCGCCGGGCGGTCCCGGTTGACCCACCTGAGGACCAGGTCCAGGATGCTCTCCTCCCGGGACACGTTCAGGTCGTCCGACTGAATGAGCGTCAGGAACTGGTGCGGATCCAGGTCCAGGACCTCCTCGTGCAAGCTCACCTCGGCGAAGTGGCGGTGCAGGTACCGCCGGGACTGCTCGCAGAGGTCTTCGGCTCCCATCTGCTTGGCGAAAAGGTAGACGCCCAGGCAGTTGGAGGCGTCCATGTGGCGCATCATGTACCTCTGGCACACGCCGAAGACGTCGTCCATCTGCAGGAAGTAGGCGGCCGTGGCCACCGCCTGCACGTTGGCGGCGCTCAGCTCCAGCGCCGCGTGGTACATGTAGGTCAGGATGACCGCCACGCTGTCCGCCGCCACGTCGTGGAGGACCACCTCCCTCTGCGAGCACTCGGCCAGCCCGCAGGTGAACATGGCCTTGAAGTAGGGACTGAAGGCGGCCAGGACCAGCCGGTGGCAGGGGAACTTCTCATCCTCCGCTACGAGGACCACGTCGATCATTTCTGCCGCTGCCTTCATGTCCCGGATTTTGTTCAGCAAGTTCAAGCTGTGTTGCTGTTTTTCTCTGCCCTCGCTCCTGTACTCCATGGCCCGCTCGCCAACGTTTGGAAGTCTTCTTTGGGTTTAGCTCGATGCTCGAGGGACTATTTTGCATTTCCGATTGCTCACATGGGAAGGGAGATGCTACACCACGAGGCGCTCCTGAGGGCGAGAAAAGAAGACGTTTTTTGTCTTAAAAAGTTCTCTGTGGTTGTCAAAAAGGAATATTACTCGGTCATAAAAAAGAATGAGATGATGGCATTTGCCAATCAGTGGATGGAGCTGGAGAATATCATGCTAAGTGAAATAAGCCAATCCCCAAACACCAAAGGACAAATGTACTCTTTGATATGTGGATGCTGACTCACAATAAAGTGTAGGGTGCCAAGCTGGCTCAGGCACAGTAAGAGCTGATGAAGTCATAACCCAGACCCCAGGAGTTGGGTAAAAGCAGGCTTGTGGTGAGCAACCTGCAAACTTGTTTATTGCAGGAGAAACCATACATTTTATAGACTTTTAACCCAATCACAATGTGCCACGGGGGATCAGACCACCAGGCCCCTATACAGGTTCCCTTGGTAACACTAGGTAAATTTGGGGACAGTTGTTTACTTTCCTAAGTGACTGGAATGGAATGCTCCTCTCCGTAGGTATTCCTGACAGGCATGAGTGTGTGAAGGTTTTCCTTACACACTTGAGACATTCGCAGCTGCTAGCCAAGACTTAGGATTTCTCCCAACAATAAAGGGGGTAGGGAATAGAAGTTCTTTGGATGAGACAAGGGAGTGAGAGGAAGGGAGGGGGATGGGAACGGGAAAGACGGTGGAAGGAAGGGGACAGAACTTTCCTATGTCCATATAGGAACACTGGATCAGGGAGATTCCACATCATGTCCAACCACAAGAATGGGATCCGAATTAGAATAAGTTATGCTCCATGTATGTTTAATATGTTAAATTACACTCTACTGGCTGGGTGGGGTAGTGCATGCCTTCATTCCAGTGACACAGGAGGCTGAGGCAGGAGGATCATAAGTTGGAGGCCAGCCTCAGTGGTTAAGCACCCCTGGGTTCAATCCCTGGTACCAAAAAACAAAACAAAACCAAAAAATCATTCTCTGTCCTGTATATCTAAAAAGAACAAATTAAAAAGATATTATCTAGAAAGATTTCTAGGGCTGGGAATATAGCTCGGTTGGTAGAGTGCTTGCCTTGAAAGCCCAAGGCCCTGGGTTCAATCCCCAGCATCACGAGAGAAAAAAATATATGCATCAAAGGTTTTCTATAGCTGAAATATGCGGCATTCGTGCTAACAAGTATTTGTAAATAAATACCCATTCCAAACGGAGCAGTTGAAGAGAACTACTTTTGTATCTGAAAATATCTTCAATGTGTGAATAGCAAATTATTAACTGCTGCTACCACATTATTTTCCTCTTTGGCAGTGGAGATTTTTCTGGAACTGGAACTTCTCCCCCCTCCATAGGAATGAGGAGAGAGGGGATATAAGGAACCAACTTGCAGTTCCATCTTTAGCTACCAAGTCCAGCTGACCTGCCGGCGGGTGCAGGGCCTGTGGGCACTCCCTGCAAAGATGCACCCGAAGGAAAATGGGGGACCCAGGAGATCCTGGCCGGGCCGAGGGATGCACCCTGGAGACAGGGCTCAGGGGAAAAGAAGAAGTCCAGTAAAATCTGCTCCAACTTTGATCAGGGATAGATAATTCCACACAGTGGGCAATATGGAGATGGACGCTACTGGGTTTTAAAAAGCTCGAGCAAATGCCTGCTGATCTGCAAATTCGTGCTGTTTGAAACTCCTACCCGCAACGCCGCAATCTAGAGCCGGCAGAGAGCAGAGCTCCGATCCTCCACCTTCCCTCCGAGCCCCGCTCTTCTCTGCTGTTTCACGGGTGGCCAATCGGAAGCCCTTCTCACCCTAAAAAGCACCAGTCTAATTAAGTCTCTCTGAATCGGTGGGGTCCTCGTTACTTTCTCTGGGACAGGGGCAGGGGAGGCTGCCAGGAAGTTCATGAGCTGCTTAAAGGACAGTCCCAGCGTTAGGGACGTCACAGGGTCCAGGAGGAATCTCCGGTCCCGGCCCCCTTTTCTGGTTCTGTAAGGTGGCTATAACAGCTGCCAGCAGCAGGAATCTGTGTGGGATGGGAGAAGTCAGTCGTGGGATTTCAGAAAGGAGAGGTGATCGCTTCAATAACACAAGCGCAAAATGTGTTCATCAGACCTCAGACACGTACCTTCCGATGTTTTTTTTTGGTACCAGGGATGGAACCCAGGGGTGCTTCACCCCTAAGCCACATCCCCAGCCCTTTTTATATTTTATTTAGAGACAGGGTCTTGCTGAGTTGCTCAGGGCCTTGATAAGTACCTGAGGCTGGCCTCCACCTTGTGATCCTCCTGCCTCAGCCTCCTGAGCCCCTGGGATGACAGGCGTGTGCCACCACGCCTGGCTACAGGTCATATTTTACAAACACCTTTAGAGGGGGCAATGCTGGGTTTTCCTCAGTACCTAACCTGCTTTCCAACTGCTGGGGCGCTGTGATAGGTCTCAATCCCACGCCCCTGACTACGGTGCCTGCTGCCTCTGCTGTGATACCAGAGAACGGCCTCGTGAGGGGGAAGCTCGGGTCTCTGGTTCGATGATTGGGGGTGTCCCTGTTGTACAGCTGGGAGGTCAGGAACTGCTACAGCCACGTCCCTGTAAGCCAGCAAAGCAAACGCAGGGAAGGAAGCAAAGCCTGTGGAGTGACAGAGGCTCTATTTGCAAATAGGAGCTCTATTTTCAGTTTGGAGAGGTAGTTTAAGCTGGTTTGAACTGGGATTGCTGTTATTTGCAATCTAGAGTCCTTACTAGCAGGGTGTGGTGGCACACACCTGTAATCCCGGTGGCTTGGGAGGCTTGAGGCACGAGGATCTCGACTTTAGAGGCCAGCCTCAACAAAGGCGAAGTGCTAAGCAACTCAGTGAGACCCTGTCTCTAAATAAAATATAAAAGGGCTGGGGATGTGGCTCAGGGGTTGACTGCCTGAGTTCAATCCCCATTATGCCTCCCCCAAAAAAGAGTCCTTAACTGGTATAAGTGGTATATGCAGAAATATCGAGGACAGGTTGCCTAAGGGAATTGTAATCACATACACTATCACTGCTGTGATGGTCGTAAATTTTCTATGATGCTGTCAATCCAAAGAACCACAGAAACCTCTTATCTTTGTTTCTCTGTGATAAAAAGCAGGGGTCGCTGAAGTCACTCTTCTGGTGTGCCTTTCCTTGGGAAAAGGCTACGGCACTTAGACCCAATTTCATCTGTACACTTTCCCACTTCCTCTAGTGCAAAGGTCGGGAAACGGGGGCCAGACAGTAAATATATCTGTCTCTGCTGGCCATATGCTCTCCGTCACCGCTATCTCACTTAGATTTAATAGCACGCGACAGCCAGAGACAGAGTGTAAACGAAGGGACTTGGCTGTGCTCCAATCAGATGTTTTGAGGGTATCGAAACCCGAATTCCGGGGCTGGAGCTCAGCGGTGGGGTGCTTGCCTCGCATGTGTGAGGGCCTGGGTTCCAGCCTCAGCACCATGGAAAAAATAAAAATAAAAAATAATAAAAGTGCTGTGTTCATCTACAACTAAAAAAAAAAATCTAAGAAAAACCACCTGAAATTCATGCATCTTTAGGTTATATTTTCACGTGTCATGGAGTATTACTCTTTTGACTTTTAAAAGTCATTTATAATTAGGACATCTTTTTTTTTTTTTAAGGCCCATGGGCTACATAGAGCCCAGGGCCAGGCTGCCGACTCCTGCTCGAGTGTTATAAATAAATCCATTCTCTAGATGGTGAGTAAGCTGCCTGGATGACTAATCTCCATTGCTCCTCTTAAATCCAGCTGAAGAGTTTTAAGAGGGGGTGGTGATGTTTGAAAAAGATCATCTGGTTGTCCCCAGATTCCCACATATAAGTCAATTTTCTTGAGGAAATACTGCACTTGGATGTAGCATATTTGTTTCAAGTACTGGCTCTGACAGCAACAGCAACAAAGCCGAAATAAGTGTTTCAAACACTCTGCAAAGAATTTCTATGAAGGACTTTGAAAACGGGCATCTATTTGTTAAGTATCCTTATCTCCCAAATGCCCCCCTCTCCTTTTTTAAAAACCAGGGATTGAACCCAGGGGTGCTTAACCCCTGAGCCACCTCCCCAGCCCTTTTTATATTTTATTTAGAGACAGGGTCTCGCCGAGTTGCTCAGGGCCTTGCTAAGTGGCTGAGGCTGGCCTTCAAATTGCGATCCTCCTGCCTCAGCCTCCAGAGCCGCTGGGATTGTAGGCATACACCACCACACCTGACCCAATTGCCTTTTATATGACTCCTAAAAACTACTCTAATTGCTATAGATTTATAGATTTAATGAATTTATGAATAGAAGTCCTGAGAAATGTCTGGAAAGTTAAATTAAATACCATTAAAACTTCAAAGACATCTCAGCATGGTTTTATAAGTGTGTATATATATGTACATGGAAAATATTGGCATGGGAGATGAAGACTTTGAAATGAAAAAGTCCTGGGTTTGAATTCCAAATTAGCTGCTTATTTGCTGTAATTAAAAAAAAAATTATTTTTTTTTAAACTTTCCAAACCTTTTTCCTTCATATGTACAATGGGGTAGATTAGTCTTGGCATCCAAGCACCCAAAAAAGGGACACTCCTGTCCATTATAATGATGTTGCACAGTGTGGCTTAAAGGTCAGGAACACAGACTTTGGCTGAGGCTGCTGAGGTCTGGATTTGAGTCCTTGCTCACGCCAGTAATAGCATGATGTTTCTTCTACTTTTCTCACCTGGGATTTCTTTTGAGGATTATATAAAAATCGTTTGGAGCACTAAATACGGATATGCATGTACAATGTGTAATTTGCTTGGTGAAATTTACTGGGTGAAAGTGATGCTGGATATACCTGTACAAACACTTTCCCAGGAACAAAAATATTTGGGTGCATATACGAATGGCTGTGGATAAAGCCCCAGCTCACAAATGGAGAGCTGACAGCGACTTTTTCTCATAATGAGAGCAGACAGTGCATTCTCCTTTATCAGCAAAACAAAATTGTATAAATGTTCTCAGTGGTATCAATGGGAAGTTATTCTCTGTTCCAATTTATACAAGACCGAGCTGGTGCATTCACAATAATAGTACCCATAATAATGGAGAAAAACGAGTAGCAAAGATAAATATAAATCACAGAATAAAGCGTGATTACTTTGCAAATCCAAAATGCAGTTATACCCATGTCCATTATATTTCATTCTGAGAAAGGGACCGCTGTAAATTTTAATGTGGGGTACAAATGTCAATTTCCTTAAACCACCTATGTTTTGCTTTTTATCGGGTTTGATTTTCTCGTCTTTACGTTATCTTTACAGTGGCTCCTTTCTCTGAACAATGGTTGACACATGGCCAAGCCCTCTTTTCGATGAAAATTCTCCATGTTTTGCTGAAGATAAACTAGTTTAAATTCATAGCAGCATTGTCTGAAGTTGCAAAAATGTGGGAATAACCTAAATACCCATTAGCAGAACAGGCACAGTATATCCATCAAAAGAATACTGCACAATAGAAAAAAATGGACTCCATCAACCTGTATCAACACAGATGGATCTCATAAACACGAAGTGTGTCGAAGACGGCAGAAGACATTTTGTGTCCATTAACAAATCTGAGAGGAGCAAAACAGTATGACATAGTCTCACGGTAAATTTTGACAAATGATAAACCATTGGCGAATCTGGTAAAGGGTATGGGGAGCTTTTTGTATTATTTTTAAAACTTTTCTGTAAGTTTGAATTATATCAAAATTAAAAGTCAAAAGTTGTATATGTGTATTCTTTAAGAATTCATACAGCTATAGTGGAATGTCGATGAAGGGTGATTATTATTCCCCCACCTCCTGTTTGGTACCAGGGATTGAACCCAGGGGCGCTTACCCACTGAGCCACATCCCCAGCCCTTTTTATATTTTATTTAGAGACAGGGTCTCAGGTTGCTTATGGCCTTGCTAAGTGGCGGAGGCTGGCCTCCAACTTGTGATCCTCCTGCCTCAGCCTCCTGATCTCCTGGGACTACAGGCGTGTGCCACTGCGCTTTGGCTCAATGAAGGGTAATTATAAACACCAAATTCAGGAGAGTGGTTGTCTTCAGAAGGAACTCAAAGAGGGGACACCACCAGAGAGAATGAAAAGCAGTTTGAACTACATAAATGCTTAATTTCTCCAGTTTATATGAAGGGTACCCAATACGTACTTTATTATTCCTTATGTCCTTTGGCACATCTTAAATATTGTATAAAGTTTAAAATTAAAAACTACATTAGTCTAAGTCATTTATAGCTTTGAAAAACACATTTATAAACCCAATCAGCATTATCTGATACAGATGTCATATGTAGAGGGAGATAGTAGGTGGATACACAATGAATTTTCTTTTTAATGTTATGTGCCCCAACTTATGAGTGACGGAAGAATACAAAATATTAAACCTCCTCTCTAGTCTGAATGAAGACTGCTTTGAAATTGTGGCTGTATAGCCCTCTCTCTTCCTCAAGTTCCTACTTAAGGAAAAAATGAACCCATACTTGCCTGTGTGACAGGAAAAGAAGTTATTTGATTCCTGAATTAGCATGTATTTTTTTTTGTCAGAAATATTCAATATAGGGGCTGGGTTGTGACTCAGTGGTAGAGAGCCTGCCTAGCATGTGTGAGGCCCTGGGTTCTACCCTCAGCACCATGTAAAAAAAAAAAAGAAAAAAGAAAAAAGAAATATTCAATATAGTGAGTAGGTTATCATAAAGATTTAATCAACATCAAAACCTTTAGTTTTTTTTTGTGGGTGGGTACCAGGGATTGAACTCAGGGGCACTCAACCACTGAGCCCCGTCCCCAGCCCTACTTTGTATTTTCTTTAGAGACAGGGTCTCCCTTTTGCTGAGGCTGGCTTTGAACTCATGATCCTCCTGCCTCAGCCTCCCAAGTTGCGGGGTTTACAGGTGTGTACCACCCTCCCCTGCTGAAGTCCCGAGTTTCATCAATGAAAAACAAAACAAAATGCAATGTACAAAACCGATGAGCAGAGAAATGACTTAGGGCTCCTAAATGCCTCAGATTAATATTTCTTTTGATGGATTCTGCTTAGCAAACCAACAGTCATCAACATCACAGTATCAGACAAGGATGTCCCAATTCCAATGTTTCAAGCAAAACCAACAAAAAGACAAAAAACCCTGTTGGAAAGAAAACCCTCAATTCCCTTTTTTAAGTTGGTAACTATTGTGTATAAAATTATTACCATGCATTTAAAAAAATTTACCGTGAGTCTATTTCCACCACCACTCATTCTGGCATTACGAGGCTCCTCACAATTGGGTACCCCCCACCCTTTCCTGCCTTGTCTCCTGACTTCTCTTCTTCATATTTTTCCATCTTGTAGTAATTCTGAACTACTAAAAATTCTAACGTGTATTTGCCTTCAACTGTGATGTTCTCCATGTTAGGATTATCCTTCTTTCCCTGCCCACCAGGAAAAATGAACTGGCTCTTCAAAATTCAGTCCAGGTACCACTTTCTCCATGAAGATGTCCCTTTGCTTCTGTGTCTGGCTGGAGCTCGCTCAATGTGGTTGTTGCTCTGTTAAGAGTCATCTAGTCCCATTCATGTTAAATATGCTGGAGAGTTGGGCACAGTGGTACACGTGCTTTCCATTCCAGCACTCAGGAGGTTGAGGAAGGAGGATCACAAGTTGAAGGCCAGCCTCAGCAACTTAGCAAGGCCCCAAGCAACTCAGTGAGACTCTGTCTCTAAATAAAATATTATAAAGGACTGGGGAGGTGGCTCAGTGGTTAAGCATCCCTGGGTTCAATCCCTGGTACCAAAAAAGGAAAGAAAAAATCATGTTATGTGCATATATAAATATACTCCAGGAAACTTTGGCTTTATGCATAGGTAGAAAGAACCAACCAAATATAAATATAAAATAAATATAAAAGGAAGTCTTGTAGAGGCAGGAGAATGGGAAAGGGGAGGGAGAACAGGAGGAAAATGGGAGAGGGGAAAAGGGGGTATCATGAAGTGAACTTGAAGTCCAAGCATGTGTGAGTTTGTCAGGATGAACTCAACTACTAACTATAAAGGTCTAATAAAAAATATTGTATAGAGCCAGGTGTGGTTGTGCATGCCTGTAATCCCATTGGCTTGGGAGGCTGAGGCAGGATTGCAGGTTCAAGGCCAGGCTCAGCAACTTAGTGAGATCCTGTAGCAAAAGAAAAAAAAAAAAAAACGGAGTCGGGGAGGCTAGGGATGTGACAGTCCCTGAGTTCAATCCCTGGTGCCAAAAAAAAGATTCAAGGTGCTATTCCTTTGTCCAAGTCAAATACTCACCCAGATTTATTAACCTGATTCCCTTGCTCTATAGTTTGATGCCTTATGACACATACTTTATATTTATACCCCTACTCTGAAAATTAATTCCTCTAAATAAATTCATCATCTGCTCTTTGAGAAATGGACCCCATTCTTAGCTTGCATTGGCTTCAACTCCTGCTGGGGACTACAAACTGGCTGCTCATACTGTGTGTGTAAATGAGTTGTCAACACTCAAAGCTGAAACATTCCAGCACCTATTGAAACAACGAAAGGTAATCCAACAATGGATCCTTAATTCCCAGCTGCAAGGACCCCAAAGCCAGCTACTGCCTCACAGCTATTGTCCAATTGCCAGTCCTCAATATCCCACCCTGAGTGTGTCCTACACTATTGCTTTCCCTGCCCCTGACCATTTAGATGACTTTACATCATTTGATTGTGACCCCTAGTTCATACCATTAATTCCCCATATCCTATTTCATTTCAGCTTCACTATTCTGCTCGAATTGTACACTTGCAGATCTTGGTAGAAAATGCTTCAAGACACATGCACCACCCTAAATGTACTCTGGAGTCTCCCACTAATGTGGAGGAAAAAAAAAAAAAAAAAAAACAAGACCCAATTCACTTAACAGTAGCAATCCATCCCCCACAGGAGGCATATGGCAGGCAAGCATTTGGATAATAAAGACAAATAAGACAAGTTTTCTTTTTCCTTTGATGAGTTCACAATGTTTTGCATTCTCACAGTGCTTGATACTTTGCAAAGTGCTTTAATATGCGTTAGAGCTCATTAGTTCCTCTTAAGAATCATGTGGGGGAAATGCGGGCAATTATTTTCCTGCCTTTAAAGTTAAGAGAGTTGCCCTGGGATACATTCAACGCTGATTGAATTTCAACGAACCATTCATTTTTAAGTGCCAGGCCCTATTCTAGGTCCTAGGAAGACACCAGGAACAGGAAGATAGAAGTCAGACCTGGATGGCGTGTAATACCACCGAGTTCAGGGTTGCAAAAATTAAAATATGAATAAACTGATCCGATAATTCATAAAAGGAGAATATGATGAAGATCAGGAAGCTGAATAATGCCAGGCTGGAGGAGGTCCCTGGCTGGGCAGAGATGACCTCCAGGAGAAAGCCAACGCTCAGCCACGGCCTGATGCCAGGAGCTGACCCCGTGGCGACCCAGGGCGGTGCACTTCCAGCAGAGGGACCTGCCAAGTGCAAGGGCGCCCCACTCCCGGCCCTGCTGGAGCTCGTGCTGGGCTGGGGCCCGCGTTTCCCAAGCTCTGCCCCCTACTTACGGAGCTGCTGCCCTGGCAGGGGCTGCCCGTGATGGCGCCGCGACCTGGTCTGGATGCCGCCGGACACTCCGAGCTGGGCGTGCACCGGGCGGGGCGGCCGTCGGGCCTGACTGACCACACTGCCCAATATGGGCCTGTGAGAGCAGAGGGATATAAATAGATGGCACTGGAAGGCTGCCTGAAGGCCAGCGCCTCGCCGACAGGGACTGGAGCGGGAGCTGGCCACCCCTCTAGGAAGACAGGTGTGGACGTGGACCTGGGCCATGTGCTGCCGCTGCCGGCCGCTCTGCGCTTGCGCGGTGCCTTCCCGCGCTGATTGCTTCCACCAACCCAGTCCCGCGGGCCTCTCTGCGCTTGCGCGGTGCCTTCCCGCGCTGATTCCTCGCATCCACCCAGTCGCGCGGACTACTCTGCGCTTGCGCAGTGTTTTCCCGCTTATTCCTCGCACCAATCGTCCAGCGGACTACAAGATGCCTTCTCTTGTTGATTCCTCACACCCAGTTCCACGGGGCCGCTCTGCGCTTGCGCAGTGCTTTCCCGGGCTGATTCCTCGCACCAACCCAGTTCCGCGGGCCTCTCTGCGCTTGCCCAATGCTTTCCCGCTCTGATTCCTCACACCAATCGACCCGCGGACTACACGATGCCTTCCCTTGTGGATTCCTCACACCCAGACCCGCAGGCCGCTCTGCGCCTGCGCACGCCTCCCTGCGCAATTCTGAACTCCTCCCACGGACCGCTCTGCGCCTGCGCATGGTCTTCCCGCGCCTTTGAGCGTGCCAGGGTGACACCTTCAGCCGCCAGCAGGCAGAGGAAGCGTATTTAAAGAGTGGAATTGTGACATTTTTAAGGTGATAAATCTTTTATTCGATCTTTTAAAATTGCAAAACGACCGAAAAAAAAAAAATCTTGCGGGTGATCTTAATGAGTACGACCCAGGTTAGGGTTGCCAGATAAAATATAGGTGCTCAGTTAAACCAAGTTTCAAATGTATGATCAATATATTTTTCTTTTTTTAGTATAATATGTCCCAAATATTGCACGATCTGTTCCCACTTAACTCAGGCGCCCTGGCTTTGTTTGGGTTTTGGTCTGTATTTTTGTTTGCTGTAGCTGGTACTCATCCTGGGCATTCAGCTTCTGGGTTTTGCCTTAACTCTCCAGAAATGGGAGGTGTCTTCCAGTTCTAGCAAAGAACTGATAAACTATCCTTATCTTTGGGGTCGCAACGAGTGGGACACTTTCCCTGGAGAGAAGTGTCACAGAATATCTACTGTGTGAATGAGGCAGCAGTATGAGATGGGCTAGTTTAAAACGAAATCATTTTTAGTGCTGGTAAAACAAATTTTTAAAAAACAAAATTGTTTTCAATACTTTGAGCAAATGTATTTGCATAGATTTAGTTCTGGAGATCAGGAGTCCAAAATGCGTCCATTGGGTTCAAATGAGGCTGTCGGCAAAGGCTGTATTTCTTCCTGGGAGTTCTAGGAGATCATCAGTCTTGTTACCTTTGCCAGCTTCTAGAAACTTCATTCTTTTGCTCATGGTTCCTTCCTCCATTTTGAAAGCCAGAACCACAGAGCTGAGTCTGGTTTACATTGCACCACTCTGATACTCTTATCCCTTTGACCTTTTAAATTTTTTTTTGTAAAATACACATGACATACAGTTTATCATGTGATCATTTTAAGCGTTCCATCTAATGGCATTAAATATGTTAACAAGGTTGCACAACTGCATCGTTTGAACGTTGAAAATTCCCCAATGGTTCATTTGTTAAAGGCTTGATCCCAGGTGGGGCTATTTGGAGGGGGTGGAACCTATCAGGGCTGAAGCCTAATGGGAAATCCTTAGATCATTGGAGGTGTGACCCAGAGGGGCATTCTAGGGGACTGTAGCATTCTCTCTCTGCCATTGCTATTCAGCGTGTCCACCAGTGGCCCAAAGCAATTGGTAGACCCACTCTTGGACTGGAAGTTCTCAAAATGTAGGCCAGAATAAACCTGTTGTGATTATAACTTAGTTATCTCAGGTGTTTCATCATAGGAATGCAAAGCTGACTAACAACAAACATCAGCAGCATCCATTTCTAGAATTTCTTCACCACCCTAATCAGAAACTTAGTACTCATTAAAAATAACTCTCTATCTCTCCCTCCTCAACCCACACCCAGTAACCTCTGTTCTACTTTCTATCTCTATGAATATGCCTATTCTAGGGACCTTAGACAAGCAGAAGCTTATAATATTTATTCTTTTGTGACTTGCTTCCTGAATTTAGCATAAAGTCTTTAAGGTTCATCTGTGTTGTAGCATATATCAGAATTTCCTTCTTTTTAAGGCTAAATAATATTCCATTGCACATGTGTATCACATTGAAAAAAATTTAATTTGGTAAGTAAAGTTTCTTAAAATATTTTAACACTGGGCACGGTGGTGTGCACCTGTGATCCCAGCAGCTCGGGAGGCTAAGGCAGGAGGATAGCAAGTTGGAGGCCAGCCTCAGGAACAGCAAGGCACTAAGCAACTCAGCAAGACCCTGTCTCTAAATAAAATACAAAATGGGGCTGGGGATGCGGCTCAGGGGTTGAGTGCCCCTCAGTTCAAACTTAGTATTAAAAAAAAAAAAAAGTTGTTCATGTCAATGAACTTCTTGCATGGATTTGTATTTACATGTACATATTTATAGTTACTCGAGCAAGTTCTTTTCTCCCTTTTTTGTGAACATCCTTTGCTCTGTTAGCCTCATTCCATCCTTGTCCAGCTGTTTCCATTCCTACTCATCATCTTGTTTACAGGGCATTTGTGTGGAACTAACGAGTCTTTCTCAGCTTGCTTTGAAGTCCTCTTGGATTTCCTGTTTGGCTATTTTATTTCACTTTTTTCATTTGTTTCTAGAAGAAGTGGAAGCTGGGCATGGTGGTGCAGGCCCATAATCCCTGTGGCTTGAGAGGCTGAGGCAGGAGGATCACAAGTTGGAGACCAGCCTCAGCAACTTAGTGAGGCTCTAAGCAACTTAGTGAGACCCTGTCTCTAAATAAAAAATAAAAAAGGTTGGGGATGTGGCTCAGTGACTGAGTGTCCCTAGGTTCAATCCTCAGTACCAAAAAAAGAAAAAGAAGAAGAAAAAGTGGAATACCACGTAAAGAATCATAACTTAGAGTTTGGAGGACAATTTAGATCCTGGGCTCTATCACTCCAGTGACTTTAGTTGATTCTCAAAATGTCCATTTGCCAAGTGATTAATGAATTGTTAATATTTATGCAGATTTGCTAAAAATGAGTGGGAGGCTTGAGTGTTGGTTTTTCAAAATAGATTGGCAGGCCCCATATATTTAGTCTGTCGCGTGTGTGTGTGTGTGTGTGTGTGTGTGTGTGTGTGTTCACGTGCATGTCAGGTCCTGCAGCTTCCCATTCAGTACTGGTCGCCCCCGTGGGAGGGTGGGGCTTCCAGCAGCTGGAACACTTTCCTTGTCTTTTTGCCCAGAACATCTTTGCTGGTGACTGTCACACTTTTCTTTCTTTTTTTTTTTGTACTGGGGTTTGACCTCAGGGGCCCTCAACCACTGAGCCATATCCCCAGTCCTATTATTTAGAGACAGGATCTCCCTGAATTGCTTAGGACCTCGCTTTTGCTGAGGCTGGCCTCCACCTTGCGATCCTCCTGCCTCAGCCTCCCAAGCTGCTGGGATTATAGGCATGCGCCGCTTCACCCAGCTGTCAGACTTTTCTCGACCTGCAGAGCTTCATATTGCAGCCATGTGTACAACCTGACCGGGTTTTCCTGCCAAGCTCAGAAACTTCCGCAGGCCAGAGACTCTTGCCTTGTTACCTTTGTGGCTGTTCATCTTCTTTGCTCAGGTTCAGGGGACGGTCACTGATTTGGGGTAATTGTGAGATAAAGCAGGTGTGCAAAAAGAAAATGGGTATAGAGCTGGAACACCCAGTGTCCTGACCTGGCTCTGTTCCCTGAGGTCTCATGACCTCCTGGAAGTCACTCCCGTTGCTGGAGTAATACAGGCAAATGATAATGGCCCTGCCTCCTATTTAAGTTATTAGGAGGATAAAATAGCAGAGCTAATGGACGTGAGAGTGCTTTAATAAACCATAAAGTAACATCAAGTTATTTCCGCTGACAAGACATGCGCTGTTAGATGGGAACCTTCTTTCCCCAAAGATCTTGAAAATGGAGCAGAAGGCCATCTCCTGCTGGTAATCTTGGCTTCATCCTGTCATGAGCCCAGAAGTGGACCGTATTTATTCTGGGGGCTCTTCTTTAAAAAATCCCAGCCAGGCACGATGTCACACGCCTGTCATCCCAGTGGCTCTGGAGGCTGAGGCAGGAGGATTGCAAATTGGAGGCCAGCCTCAGCAACTTAGCAAGGCCCTGAGAAACTCAGCAAGACCCTGTCTAAAAATAAAAAATAAAAAGGGCTGGGGATGTGGCTCAGTGGTTGAGCACCCCTGGGTTCAATCATCTTTGGTACCCCCCCAAAAAAAAATCCATTCTCCGTCCCAGGGAAGCTTGGAAAATGGAGGCCACACTTGTCTACTTTTATGTAAAGACATTCCTTCCGACCTGAGGACATGCAGAGCTACCCACAACTTAATCTAGTAGATAAAGTGTTTTAAAAAGAAATCACAAGACCTGGAAACCGAATTTCTGTTTGTATTCTGAGATTGTCTGATGCTCCTCAGTAAGCAAAATCCTCAAATCCCAAGTATATAAATAGTCAAGTCCTATTTCAAGCAGGGTCAGAGTAGTTTCTTAACGCAAGTATGACTCATCGTTGTTGTTGGTTGCGTTATTAAGCAATGGCCAGTGATCTTATAGCTTGCGTATGTTCAGATAGATTGGCTTGATCTCTCTAACAAATATAACCAAAGAGTTCCCGAAGCCAGAAGGAAAGGAATTTTCTTTTGCATAACCGGCTGGATAGGAGCATTCAAAGCTATGGAGGTGACGGCTGGGTGTTGGCCCCCCAGGCTCCTTCTTGTTCCTGTTGTACCTGCCCGAAAGTATTGCCCTGTCCACCTGCTTCCAGGTGACTCACCACTGCCTCCAGCCAGGGGGAGGAGCCCCTCCCTTCAAGGGGCGTGGCTTCTGCTCATGTGTCACGGGCCCTGACTGAAGTCCTATTGCCACATCTAGGTGCAGGGTAGGACTTGGGAAATGCATTTGAATCCTCGGTGGCCAATATATATTTTTTTATTATTCAGAAGAAGGGAGATTGATGTTATGATATAGCTCATCTAGCATTCTGCGTGACATGCACTCCCTGTAGACCCAGGGATGCATAAACATGTATTTCATACACTTCTGTGCCTCTCCATGGTAACCTTCTGATTTAGTTTCTTTTTTCTTTTCTTTTTTTTGGGTACCAGAGATTAAACTCAGGGCCACTCGACCGCTGAGCCACATCTCCAGCCCTATTTGTATTTTATTTAGAGACAGGATCTCACTGAGTTGCTTAGCACCTTGCTCTTGCTGAGGCTGGCCTCCAACTTGCGATCCTCCTGTCTCAGCCTCCCGAGCCGCTGGGATGACAGGTGTGTGCACCTCCATGCCAGCCCCTTCTTCTGGTTTAGTTTTGCATTTGTTCTTGTGATTATATGACTCATGTCTCTTCTCCCAAGGGCTGTCAGGGCAGGGACTGTGTCTCTCCTGTCTCCTTCACCTCTAGTGCCCAGCACAGTGCCTGGTACAGAGTATATGGTTGGTAAATAGTTGTTGAATAAATGAATGAATCATTAGGGAACTTCTCATTATCTCCTAAATCCAGTTCAGATGTCGCCTCTTATTGGTATCTTTCCCAGAAGATATCTCCAGGAGAATTACTTGTGTATTCCCAGAGTACTGCCACTCTGCACAGCCATTAGCAGGTAGCCATTGGTAGGTAGCCTTTGGCTCGTGACACTACAGCGTTTTTGGCTCTCCTGCCCTGCTAGATGGTAGCTTCTCCAGGACAGAGTGGTCCCACTCATCTCTGCTTCCCCGGGATCAGCACATGGCTGGCACACAGGAGGCTGCTGTGGTTTTAATGTTTCCTCTAAAACTCATGTTGAAATGGGACATTGGTATTGGGGAGGTGGAACTTGAAGAGATGATTAAGTCATAAGGTGACCACTGTCCTGAGTGGATTAGGGCCTTTCTGGTGGAGGTGAGTGAGTTATTTCAGGAATTCCACCCACTTTTCTTTCTTGGTCTCACGCGTTCTTACCTGTCCTTCCACCATGTCATAATGGAACAAGAAGGTCCTCACTGGATGCGGCCCTTCCATCTTGGACTTTCTAGCTTCCAGAACTGTGAGAAATAAGTTTCTTTTCTCTATAACTTACACAGTCTCTGGTATTTTGTTATAGCAACAGAAAATGGACTATCATAGAGGTCTTGCAATTGAACTGATTTGTGTTTCAAAATGAATGGCTTCTACGTAGAAAAAGAAATGTAAGTTTTGCTTTCCTGTTAGGTGCTCTTGGTCACACTGCTTGTTATAGCTAATGTCCCAAAACATTCAGCAGAACTCAGGATGTTGTCCTGTCCACTGTCCATTCCTGTAAATCACTTAACACACAATCTGTCCCAGGTAGAACTAGATGCTAGTAAAGACAGCTCTTGAGTAAAACAGATGTGAGACTACAATGTGGTGAGGTGACAAATAATCAATGAGTCACCATCCTCAGCCCTTTTTGCTATTTTATTTAGAGACAGGGTCTCCCTAAATTGCTTAGGGCCTCACTAAGTTGCTGAGGCTGGCCTCCAACTTGAGATCCTCCTGCGTCAGCCTCCTGAGCTGCTGGGATTATAGGTGCGCACCACCACACCCGGGTCATTGTCCCCGTCTTCTGCATTCAAACATAGAAATGTCTTATTACTCTTAAAATATATTCCAAAAATCTTTGTTCTTTTTTGCTGCCCTTCGCCTGGCAACTTACTGTCATTTTTCCTCTTCATTTCCAAGTTTAAAATGTGTGACCTGTGCTGGGGTGGTCATTTCCTCACTACTCCTGATCTCAGCATCTGTGCTGACCGCTGTGCTAAAATCACTCTTGGTGGTCACAAGAGGCCCAGCTAAAACTATCGTCCTTTTCTCAGGGTCCCTAAGCTTGGTCACTGCTTCTTGGAATTGTCGTACTCTTTATCTGACAACGAATTCATGTTATAGCTTTAGCCTGGAGGATTTACAAGGTTTATTCTGTCCTCAAATAAATTCAGACCGGACAAATAAATCTGGATATGAAGCAGGCTATTTTAAAGCTCTTCTTAAACTGCAAGATAAATAATGTAACTGGTAAAAAAAAAATCATCTCATTCACAGGTACATCCATTTGAAAGGGTACCCCAAATCCCCATGCTGCCAGGTCCTCATCTTTAGCGTCAGTTTCTTAGATTTCCTTCCAGAAATAGTCTGTGAAGTTGGTACTTAGAGGTCACCAGGAGACTCTGGATGGGACCAAGAAGGGAAGCAGATCAACCAGAATGAGTTTTTTGCAGGTCTAAGGTCAAGTGTTGGAATCGAGGCCACCGTGAGCAAAGAGACATTTGGAAAGGAGAAATAAGACAACAGGCAGATTAGATGTAGGTGAGAGAAGAGGGTGAAGAGTGAAAGACAGCTGCAGGGTTGGTGATCTTTAACCAGGGCAGCTGGGAAAATAGAGGTATCAGTGATCGAATTGGAAGGAGGAACAGATCTTGAATTTTCAGACGTGTGAGTTTAAAGTGATTTCACGTGACTGGGCCTTGGATAGGCAATGACTTGGGGCCCAGGATAGGCGGTCAGAAGACTGCAGTCTGAACTCTGTTATTAGCTATATGACTTTGAGCAGAAGAACCCTTGGGCCTGAGCTCTTTCAATCAAATTTTATTGAATACCTGTTAAATATCAGGCACTGTTCTAGGTACTCAGGATACAGCAACATTAAGGGACCTTGGCCTTATGGAATTTGATGGGAGGAACATGCCACAAGCAATATATTTTCAAGTGATTATAAGACTGTGAAGAAAAAAAAAAAAACAGGCTAAGCGGATAGAAAGAGATGGGTTAGGATGGATTCACGCTAAAGTCATTAGAAAAATGACTGGGAACTGGGCGTGGTGGCACACGCCTGTCAAGTCATCCCAGGGGCTCAGGAGGCTGAGGTAGGAGGATCGTGAATTGAAAACCAGCCTCAGCAAAAGTGAGGCCCTAAGCAACTCGGTGAGACCCAGTCTCCAAAGACGATACAAACTAGGGCTGGGGAGGTGGCTCAGTGGTTGAGCATCCCTGAGTTCAGTCCCCAGTATGAACAAATAAACAAACAAACAATCAATCAAACATACATACATACTTACTTCAAGGGAGTTCCCATGGACTTTTCTCCAAGGCCCCTTCCAGGGCAAGGCCTGGGACTCCACGTGAAGAGATCCCGAGGTAACAGGGATCTGGGGAACAGGTGTGAGGGGAGGAGATTTGTAATATGTAGAATCGATGAGCTGCCATGGGCCTGGGGCCCTGGATGACTCTCTGGAGGAGATGATAGAAGCCGGGAAATCAGAACTGAGACCATGTTAAAAAGCAAGGAGGACCCAAACAGCAAATGGAGGCACTTTGCAAGTTGCAGGAGGAGGTAGTCAAGGAGGCAACAAAGGAGATGAAAATCCACCTTCCAGAGCCGGCCAGCCACGGAAGGAGCTGCAGGTGTCCAGCCAGCAGGAAGTGGTCAGGAGGCGACATCACCAGATTAGGCAGAGAGGTCAGGACTGGAACAGCGCTCAGGACTTGACTCGGTAGTCACTGAGTGTTCCCGAACCATCTCCGCAGCGAGGGGGACCTTCGTGATCCTTAGCCTGCCTTACCTGCCCAGGTCTGTGCCTCAGCGAAAGGTGAACTGCTGATAGCAGACACGTCACATCTTAGTGACACACAGCCACGGTGAAGCAGGAGCCCCAGAAACCCCAGCCGTCTCCACGAGGCTCGGAGAAGATGGAGGGTCTCGAAGACCCTTTGGCCGGATAGGGAGGCCGGAGAGGAAGGTATCAAGGGTGAAGCTGGAGGAACTTCCCAAAGCCTGGGGTGTCTGAACCCCTGAAGAATAGAAAGGGCGCTTGCAGCGTGTTCTGCAAGTGGCAGCGTCGGATTCCAAAGCTGCAAATCTGCGCCTCCCAGGCCGTCAAGGCAGGCGGGCCTCACCCGGGGGCATCCCAGCTGCCGGCCGCCTGAGATCAGGGGGCGCGGGGCGCGGCTGGCTGGGGCCCTCTGCTCCAGCTGGAGCCTGACCCTCAGCCACCCAGGAGGACGCTGGGTCTCGGCGTGTGAGTGACAGGTGGGCACACCTGGCACCCGGGAGCCCGCCGCGGACGGCCACCACACAGACTGCCACCAAACTTACTCTGTGTATATGGTCTTACGATTTAATATGAGCATATGCATACTTTTATATATTGATATTATACATTACCTTATGCTATGTAATATAAGTAAATGTATACATGTATACATTATATATGATATAAGTATATGTATACGTTTGTATATTATTTTTAGAATGTCTATGACAAATATATGTGCATTTATATAATATTGATATATACTATATATGATATAAATATGTGCACTTAATATAGTAATATATACATAATATAAATATATGCATATATCTATATTACATATATATCAAAATATATCATACATAAATATGTGTACTTTTATATATTAATATATATTTGTAATATATAATGTAAATATGTACATTTATATATTACTATTATATAATATACGTATATGAATACATGTATACACCTGTATATATCATCTTATAAATATGTATATACTTTATTATATTAATGTTACATATTATATAATGTAAATTGTGTGCAGTTATATATCATTGTTATAACATAAATATACATATACATCTATGTATTATATTAATATGTATTAATATATGAATATGGTAAACATAAGTGTGTATACATTTATATTACATATAAGATATTCTAATATATGCTTAATATATTAGTATTATATATATTATTGTTACTTAATATATTAGTAATATAAATATTACGTGTATCTTATATAAAATGTTATATAAACGTATGAAAATAAACATATAAACATACATTCATACATGCATTATTTTATTTTGCTATGACTTACTGTTTTCCTTTTGCATCTTTACATCCGTTTCCCTTTTCCCCAGATGTGGAGAGTGCTCTTCTGTCGTCTTCTCTTGACAGAGTCTAACAGAGGGGGCCTTTGCAACCCTCTCTAGAGATACCCCCACCCGCACTTAAGTGTCAAGTTCAAAATCAGGCAGTTTAAATCACAAAACTGTTAGTACACACACAATCCATGTTAAATTGGCCTGAGTCCTAGTATTGTTTTTTAAAATATTTTTTTGGTTGTCAGTGGACCTTGATTGATTGATTGATTCGTAGTGCTGAGGATGGAACCCAGCGCCTCACAGGTGCTAGGCAAGCACTCCACCACTGAACCCCAGCACTAGCCCCAATATTGTTTTCATAAAGTTTCCCCCAATCCAGGACCATCCGTCACATCTACTCTGTTCCTTTTTTCCCCATCTGGAACAGTCTCTGGGCTCGGTTTGCCTTTGCCTTTCATGACCTTGACATTTTTGAAAAGTTCAGGTCAGGAATCCTGTTGGAATCGAGTAGCAATTTGGTTTATCTCATGTTTTCCCTGCTTAGGTTCAGGCTGTGCACTTGAACCTGAAGACCAGTGTCTTTCTTAAGGAAGCTTTGAAGGAAAACAGCAGGCACAGAGTGTGTCTGCGCTCTACGCAACTTTGGTTTCCCTGTTGTTGTCGTCGGCGTGGTTTTAAAGGTCTTTTTTGATGCTGCTAGCCGTTTTCATCCTAGTTAGTCCAAACAAGGCCTGATCTTGGTGAGGTAAGCAAACAGCTTTGAAGTGGAAAGAGATCCTTGTCTGGGTTTGAATCTTAGCTCTATTACTGACCTGTTGCCTCTTGTACAGGTTTAACTAACACCATGTAACTTCAGTTTCTATGGAGATCGAAATGGTGAAATGAAGTACTCAGCTTGCAAGAACACTGAGAAGATTATTGTTTTGTTTTGTTTTGGTCCCAGGGATTGAACCCAGGGGCGCTTAACCACTGAGCCACCTCCCCAGCCCTTTTTATTTTTTATTTAGACAGGGTCTCCCTGAGTTGCTTAGGGCCTCGCTAAGTGGCTGAGGCTGGCCTCCAACTTGCGATCCTCCTGCCTCAGCCTCCTGAGCTGCTGGGATGACAGGCGTGCACCCCTAAAGGCCTGGGTCAAATGGATCTGCTCTTGCCCAAGAGTATGCCTTTTTCCTGGAATCTGTGCCCTCAGTGACTGGCATCCTAGTTCCAGAGCCCCTTAGGAGGTCAGCAGAGGCCTGGATTGAAATCGCACTTCAGCCCAACCTCTGTCTCTAGCCAGTCCTTCTTCCTTCCCCCTTACAGCTGTTCCCACCTACACACACATCTCGGAGCCTCAGAGACTGTTTCCTGGGCAGCTGATCTGTGATACCTGCTCCCATGACTTCCATCAGAAAGTCCCTGACCTTACATTCAATCGATGTCATTCATTTTGGAAAAAAAAAGCGATTTGGAAAGATAGGTCCATTATTAAAAAAATGCAATCAATAAGGAAGAAAGTCAAATTCATTTATAGTCGTAATGTTTTGCTGACCATCCTCCCTTCCCCGTCCTGCGCTGTAATTGTGGCGAAAACTGCTAGTCCTTTGATGTCCACGCTCCCCTGCCTTCAGAGTAATAGAATAAATTCGTGCACATGATCACCTAGAAGCTAGACCTGGAAGCTTGGCATGATCAATGGCACGTGGGAGGACGTAACATGGACAGCTTCTGGGTCATGTTCTCAAGAAGGACGGGACTCACCTTCCCCTCACTTAATGCAGTCATTTGGACCTCCGATGTCCCCCTGTGTTAAAGCTTGCTCTCCAGGGTGGCACTCAGAAAATGGTGGAACTATTGAGAGGTGGGGTCTAGGGGTGGTTCATGGATCACTGAGGTTGTACCCTGGAAGGGAATTAAGGAGCCCTGGCCTGTTCCTCTTTCTCTTTGCTCCCTGGCCATGAAATGAGTGGTTTTGGTCTGCCACGCGTTCCCTCCTTGATGTGCAGGCCTTGCCACAGACCCAAAGCATCTCAGGAGGCTGAGGCAGGAGGATTGCAAATTGGAGGCCAGCCTCAGCAACAGCAAGGCCCTAAGCAACTCAGGGAGACCCTGTCTCTAAATAAAATACAAAATAGGGCTGGGGATGTGGCTCAGTGGTTGAGTGCCCGGGGTTCAATCCCTGGTAACCACACCCCTTTTCCCCCAAAAAAGTCTTTATGAACAAGTTTGTTTTCTTTCAAAGTTTCCTGGGTTTTCATTTTTTAAAGGACGTTTCATTTATGAAAATATTATATTCAAGGACAAAAATTAAGGATAAAGCAAACAATATGCAGAGGAAAATAAAGATCACCCAGTGATAACCATTATTAATATTTTGGTTTTCTTTCTCTGAGCAGACTTTATTACATTCTAAACACTGTATTTTTCCTAGTATGAGATTCATATGTTAATTTTGTTTATGGTACTTTTAAATATAGAATTTAAAAGTTTGTTTTATAAGCAGATTCTTCCCTCTTTTTTAAAAGGGCTTTTTTGTTTTGGTAGGGGTGGAGATGCAAGCCTGTAATTCTAGTGGCTCAGGAGGCTGAGGCAGGAGGATCACAAATTGGAGGCCAGCCTCAGACACTTATAGTAAGGCCTAAGCAACTTAGTGAGACCCTGTCTCAAAAATAAATTAAAAAATAAAATAATTATCATACTTTTTAGGGAATAATTACAAGGAAACACCTGTATATGTTCAGTTCAGACATAGTTAAAAAATGTTTTTGGTTGACTCTACAGATGAGGCAGGCCAACTGTATTTATTCTTATTTCTTTCAGATTTGAGATCTAAATAATATTAAACATTAACATTTTTCGGTATTACAGATATTTTTCTCTCATTGGCTTTTGGCATTATGGAATTTTAAAACTTTTCATTGTTGATGTTTTCCGGGTATTGCATCACAATTAGAAATGTTTATCACATCCTAGTTTATAAAAAAATGCATCAGTGTTTCTTCTAATGTGTTTATGACTTTTCTATTTTAAATCTTTACAGTTTTGACCCATTTAGAATTTATTTTGTTTCTGAAAGTGATGTGGAGATCCCAGTTTCTTTTCTGTTCCCTGGTAGAAATTTTTTCAACTTATTTTACTACCCGCTCCATTTGGAGTGTTTTTATTTTTTTGGTACAGGGATTGAACCCAGGGATGCTTAACCACTGAGCCACATCCCCAGCCCTTTTTATAATTTATTTAGAGACAGGGTCTCGCTGAGTTTCTTAGGTCCTTGCTAAGTAGCTAAGGCTGGCCTCCAACTTGCAATCCTCCTGCCTCAGCCTCCTGAGTGGTTAGGATTACAGGAATGCGCCACCTCACTGGGTTAAAAAAACAAGACTTTTTTTGACTGCCAAAATAGCTTAGAGGAAAAGACTCCAAAATTCAGTGTTGGCCAAGATATAGAACAATGGGGACTCCAGACTCTGCCAGACCCCACCGTGCAGGTTACAGGGAAACCATTCAGAATGTCAACGCCTCTTGCCCAGGAAGTTCCATTTCTGAAAATTTCTCAGAGAAAGAAAATCCCTCCAAGTTCAAAAAGCTGTATCCATAGGGACATTCATCACAGCAATTATAACGTTGAAAAAGAGTCAGCCATGAAAAACAGTTGGAGAAGATTCTGGTCAACTCTGTCACAGGCCACACGGACACCAGAATTGACGATCTCTGTTCACTGACATGAAAAGCCATCTACAGACAGTAAGTTACAGAAAAGGCAGTGCAGTTTCTCCTCAGAAATGACTGAATAGCACAGCTTTCTAGAACCATGCTTGCCAAATGGGTTTTGGTCCTGTGGCTGCTGCCGTTACATTTTCTGGTATGGTTTGAGTTAGTTTAACACCAAGAATAAATAGGAAGTTAAATATAATTTGCAAATACAAAATCTAGCACACAAAGTTTACTGTAAACAGTATTTTCCAAAGAGAGAAAACTGGCAAGAAAAGTCAAGATTTTGGGGGAGGTGGTGTACTGCGAATTGAATCCAGGGGTGCTGAGCTACAGCCCCAGTGCTGTGTATTTTATTTTTTAATTTATTAATTTTTGAGACAGGATCTCACCAAGTGTCCGAGGCTGGCCTCCAATTTGTGAGCCTCCTGCCTCAGCCTCCCGAGCCAGTAGGACGATAGGCGTGTGTCACCATGCCTGAATGGAGAGTTTTGAGTTGACGTCTTAACTTTCCCTCTTCTTAGAATTTAAATTAACTTAAAAATGAATACATAAGAACAATAAGCACACATATCTAGGAGGTACCACGTGATATTTTGATCCATGTATATATTGTATGATGTTTAAATCAGGGAAATGTATCGTCTCTGCAAACACTTATCATCACACTTTCTCTTATAACAAATTTTCCCATTCTGTCCATCTGTGCACTCTTTTTTTTCTGTTGTGCAATTTTTCCCATCTTAGTAACAGTGTAGTTTAATTACTGTCACTTTATTTAATATTTTTCAACACATGCTAGGGAACGTTTCTTGTCTTTTACAAAATCTTCTTGGCTATCCTCATATGTCTGTTTTTCTATTTCAATTTTAGAAACATTTTGTCTCACTTTCTAAGAAAAATCATTTGGTGAATCCATCTAGAATTACAAAATAACAACAACATCAACAATAGGAATAGCAATACCCTAAAAGCATCACTTTAGGAAACAATTTTGCCATAATGTATGTTCCATCCAAGATCCAAATCATGCCTTCCCATTTACTAGAGTTTTCTGATATGTTCCTTTCTATTTTTTCCTTTTCATGAGCATTCCTTATTTTCAGATATTATGTATTAATAGGAGGACTTTGTTTTTCTCCTCTTTTTTTTTTTTTTTTTTTTTTTTTGGTATGGAGGAATTGAACCCAGGGGTGCTTACCGACTGAGCCACATCCCCAGCCCTTTTTATATTTTATTTAGAGACAGGGTCTTGCTGAGTTGCTGAGGGCCTTACTAAGTTGCTGAGGCTGGCCTCCAACTTGTGATCCTCCTGCCTCAGCCTCCCGAGCTGCTGGGATCAGAGGTGTGTGCCTGAACCCAACTGGTCCTGTTTTTTCTAACTGGTTAATGATTGACTAGTAAGAAGGACTACTAAGATAGCCTCCATCATCCCCTCTCTTCAGCAAGGCCTCCGTGAGTTTTGGCTGTCTAGACATTGCGTGTGTGTTTTATATATGTATCTTTTGTATGGAAATGCTGCTTCACAGATTGGGGTGTGGTGAGAAATATCCTTGTTCTTTCTCCAGCCGATTACCTCATCTGCTCCACTTCAGGGCAGGTGGATTTCCCGGAGGGGCACTACAGCAGACACCAGCCATGTGCCCTACACCAGGGAGAAAATATTTAGACATGCACTTTTGAACGTCACTAAGTTTTCCGTATTTTTTGTCAGCTTTGCGTTACTATTACAAAATGCCTGAGATCGTCGACATAAAAAGAGGAAAGGTTTAGTTTGGCTCACAGTCCATGGTCGGTTGGTCCCATTGCTTTTGGGCCTGTGGCAGGGGGTACATCATGGTGGGAGCAGGTGATAGAGGAGTCCTTTCACCTTCGGAGAGAAGCCAGGGGGAGGGTTACCAGTGTCTTCCTCAAAAGCAGAGTCCTTGAGTGCAAGACCTCCATCTGGGCCCCACCCCTTAAATTTCCTACAACCCCCAACTCCGTAGGACCACGGGACCCAAGCTTTTAGAGTGTGGGCCTCTGGGGACACTTACCTGAACCACAGCGCAGTGCCTGCCGGCTTCCGTCCCCACGTGTAGACATCAGGTCACATATTCCAGTGCCTTGGGGAGTCAAATGGACAGAGGCATTTTCTTTTCTTTTTGTTTCTTTTCTTTTTCTTTTGTTTTTTGAAATACCTCGAAATTCAGCTGGGCACCACTGAGGACCAAAGTTCGACCCTTTCGCTGTCACTGGAATCCCTGGTATTTTTAGCCCTGTGCCATCTGCCCCAACCAGCTTCCCGGTTCCTCTCCGCTTGGCCCAGAGCCGGCTGAGGACAGACGTGATGGGAACATTCACACCCGTGTGACTCGTTTTACTACAAGGGACTCTCGATGTGGCCATAGCACCAATGAGGCCCCGAGATGCAAGAGAGAGAGGGAACGCTCACGCCAGGAAGAGTTAAAAGGAATGTTCTGGAAACCAGAGCCAAAGGAAACGCTGTTCCTGGAAGCCAGTGCCAAAAACATGGCGCTTGAGCACAGGGCGGCTCCCCAGGTTCTGTCGTGGGGACAGAGGATGAGGTGACTATGGAGTCTTAAAAACAGACCCGTGGAACTTGGTTCAGCCCCAGAAGTGTTTTCCTTGGGGTTATTTCTGACTTGCTGAGTGGCTCTCACCCCCCACCCGGCTCCCTCCTGTCCCCTGCCTTGAGCCTTTCAGTCCCTTCCATGTGCTGTCACCGTGAAAAGGTGACCGACCACTGGGGGACTCCATTTAGGGCCCCGGATGGTGGGAGTCACATCTGTGTGTAAGTGACAGGATGATTCATTGCCTCCGAGGCCGCTGGGAGAGGCCGGAGTTTCTCAAACTGAGGTCCCCGGGCTGATATGAATCATACTGATGTCCTCAGCGCAGAAAGTTCTCAGGCTGCCGTGGCCAACTTGGCTTAGGAAGTGCCACATGCTAATTCCCCCCTGAGAGTCCTACAATGTACATTAGCATATTAAAAGTACCAAGAAGCACAGCGGCAAAGAGTCCAGTTTTAATTCTGCTGACTGATTAAGCAACTTTATGAGTCCAAGGGACACATTTCTTTTGAGGCTGACAGGTTTCCCTTAACAGCAAGTTCGGAAGGGCTCACAGACCTGGAATGGAATTTTATCTCCCTTTGGGTCATGGAGACCCCGCAGCCCGTTCCACCGTGGGTCCATGTTCAATGCCCCGAGCTCAATTTTAAGAGGAAAGCAATCAAAATCTAATTCCGGTGAATGTGCTTATTTGTTCGAAATGTCATTGGTGTATTTAAAATGCATTAGATTTGAGAAATGGCGGGCCTTTCATCTCCTGGGGGCCCTTTGTCACTTTCAGAAAACAACCTTCTCATGCATCTGTTGATTAATTTATTCAAACCATAGGTAGGAAGGGACCCCTGAGTCTAAACTCAAGGCTAAGTGCAAAAAAAAGCTGGGAATATTTGGAATATTTGGCAGCTGGGGTGTGGTAAGGGAAAAGAGAACTGGGAGAAACAAGAAACCCAGGCATATAATGCATGTGGCTCCTGGCCACTCTGTGATCAGCGTTGGGTGGCCGTGGGTGGGGGAAGTGCCAACCCGGGCCTGGGAAGGCAGTGGCCCAACCAGGAAATAGGTCATCTTTTCATTGAAGCCCTACAAGGCTTTGCTAGGGACAGCGATACTCACAGGCTAAATCCCAAGAAATACCAGTTCACAGAAATACTACTGTGTAACCAAACTCCATCAAAACTTAAGTGGCTTTGCTGGGCATGGTGATACGTGCCTGTCATCCTGGCAGCTCAGGAGGCTGAGGCAGGAGGATCGTGGGTTCGAGGCCAGCCTCAGCAAATGAATGAGGCCCCGAGCAACTCAGTTAAGAACCTGTCTCTAAATAAAATACAGAAAAGGCTGAGGATGTGGCTCAGTGGTCAAGCGCCCCTGGGTTCAATCCCTGGTATCAAAACAAAAACCAGAAAATAAAATCTTAGTTGCTTAAAAGAATATTCAGTGACCAGCGCAGTTGACTGGGTTCATCTCATCGGGTGCAGTCGGGTGGCTCTGTTCCAGGCTGGGGTGGCTGCAGAGGGTCTGCTGCTTACTGCAGCTCTGCAGGTCAAATGGGGTGCCTCGGCTCCACGTGCCTCCTGGGGTCAGGGGACCAGCCAGGACTGTTCGCATGGGAACAGAAGAGGCAAAGATGGCAGCCCAACCATGCAGGGACTCCAGGTCTGCTCGCTTCTGCTCTGCTGATGCTGCATTCCCCAAAACCCACCAAGGAAGCGGGGCTTGTCCCTCACCCCTAGTGGGAGGAAGCTACATGCAAAGGGGACGGATGTCTATTCCTATGATGTGGGAGCTACTGAAGAGCTGGGACAACCACAGGGCTGTGGTAGGCCCCTGTGCGAAGGACCCTTCAGACACACTCAGACTTTGCTGGTGGGGCTGCAAATTGGTGCAGCCACTCTGGAAGGCAGGATGGAGAGTCCTCAGAAAACCCGGGATGGAACCACCATTTGACCCAGTTATCCCACTCCTCAGTTTATACCCAAAGGACTTAAAATCAGCCTACGACAGTGACGCAGCCACATCACTGTTTATAGAAGCTCAATTCACAATAACTAAATTATAGAACCAACCTAGGTGCCCTTCAACAGATGAGTGGATAAAGAAACTGTGGTACATCTACACAATGGAATATTACTCAGCCTTAAAGAAGAATGAAATGATGACATTTGATGGTAAATGGATGGAACTAGAGACTCTCATGCTAAGTGAAATAAGGTAATTCCCATAACCAAAGGGCAAATGTTCTCTCTGATATGTGGCTGATAATTCACAATAAGGGGAGAACAGAAGTCCATTGGATGAGACAAATGGGACTGAGGGGAAGGAAGGGGATGGGCACGGGAAAGACAGTGGAATGAAGGGGACAGAACTTTCCTGTTCACATATGGACACACGACCAGGGAAACTCCACATCATGTCCCGCCACAAGGATGGGGAGTCACGCTCCATGTGTGTGTGACAGGTCAGAGTGCACCCTGCTGTCATGGACAGCTAAGAAGGGCACATAAATTTAAAAAAAGAGAGAAAGAAATGGAATGAAATACGACGAACATCAGTGGCGATCCATTACGTACATACGATTTTAAAGCGCACCATACAGGCTTTCAAATGCTTTCTAATCAACGTGCATGAGCAGATCTTTAAGCTTTGCTGACAATGATGTCCAGCCTTAGGCCAAGCCGAGATGCTGCCCTGGTCCCTATTGCTGGCTCCTAGACCGTATGCAGTCACTGTGTTTACTGTTTCTGAAAGTTCGTTTAAGTAGGAGAAACGTGACTGTGTGTCACCACAGCATTTTATCTTCACATCTGGCTCGGGCACTCTCAGCTTACTGAGTCTACTCACGCCTGCTAATGTTGCCACAAGCTTTATTTTGGAAATCTGATGAACTTTGGCTTTGAAACACGCGTGGGGACGATTTCTGACCCAAGGAGACCCGCAGGCATTGTTATTTTTAAATAGATGTATGCAACTGTTGGATTTTGTGTTCTTGAGTTTTGTTTTCCACAGCTGACTAGGCTCATTCCCAGTGAGAAAATAAAGTCAGAGATAACAGCTGCAAAAATAAGAAAGGGGCCGGTGGCTGAGAGAGAGGGGACCAGTAACAGGCTGCTCCTGCATCCACGTGATGTTGCGGAAGAAGCCATCACCTGAGAGATGGGACATGCTGAGACGTTTTGCAGGAGATGGCTCTTACACGTCCAGAAAATTCTAAACATGTCGATGGCATGTCATTGCTAGATTATCCCCTGTAAAAATAGATCATAGGCTCTGGGCACAGTGGTGCACACCTGTCATTCCAGCGACTGGGGAGGCTGAGGCAGGAGGATCACATGTTGGAGGCCAGCCTCAGCCAAAGCAAGGTGCTGAGCAACTCAGCGAGACCCTGTCTTTAAAAAAAAGAAATTGCAAAAAAATATATCATATGGGGCTGGGGTTGTGGCTCAGTGGTAGAGCGCTTGCCTAGCACATGTGAAGCGCTGAGTTTGATCCTCAGCACCACACAGAAATAAACTAAATAAAACGAAGGTATTAATGATGTATCAGATGAAACCTCACATTTATCCCAATCTCTGCATGATTCTAGATCTAATGGAAATTCAAGGAGCGGGGGGTGGAAGAAATGTACCATTCTTTTTCCTGGAAAGCAGCAGATGCCATTCCGATCCAAACCCAGCTTCTATCTGCTGGGTGACCGCAGGTACCTCACCGAGACAGCCTGGCTCCAGTTTCTTCGTTTGAAAGCAAACGGCTTCTCAGAATCTGGCTCTGTTACCCTCCTTTGACCCCCCCTGCTGGGAAGCTCACAATTCTCTAGGGATTTCATGTATTTGCCTCCTACGCTTCTGTGAGCTTCTGCCAAGGACTGCAGTAAAAGAACGGAGGGAAGTCTTTTTCCTAGGTCAAGGCTAGACTTTAGATCCTAGGAAGCAATGGCAACACCCCTATGGCACACCGTTGCTTTAACGTCCAACCTTTTCAATTTTACCTGTGATGCTCTGTGCACCTGTTTGGATCTGCAGTGTCCCCCCCAAAACCCCATATGCTAAATGCCAGCCTGTGTCACTCCAGGGAGGTGGTGGCCTTGTGGAAGGAACTTAGGTCACAGGGGCGTGCCCTGGAAGGGAACATGGGGGACCCCAGCTCCTCCTCCCTCTTTGCTTCCCAGTCACCGTAAAATGAACAGACCTCTGCTACATGCTCCCCACATGACGTACTGTGCCACCACCACAGGCCCAAAGCAACAAGGCCGGGAGACCCCAGACTGAAACCTCTGAAACCATGCACTGACATAAACCTTTCTTCCTTTTAAGTTGCCTTACCTCAGGTATTTTGCCATAGCGATGGAAAGCTCTGAGTCAATCCCAAGATGAAATGACACATAAATGACTCTCTTTCACACTTAGAGACTCTTGCCCTGTTTGCCATTGTTTTCTATAATGAACATGCAGATTGACGTAAAGAATTAATTAGCAGCTTTCTTACGTCAGCAAAACCATTTGCTAAAACCTGTAGGGCCACAATTCTTTTTACTTAATTCATTTTATTTCCCTCTGACTCGTCTCATTCTTACGCACCTCTGAAGACAACTCATGTGGTTATCAGATAGGCAGTCACATTAGTGCACGATCAGTTGCTTGTCCCAGGTTGTGTGCGTTTCCCTTAAAAGTGTATGATTATCATTTAGAATAACTACAAAATATGTAGTGGAATCGATGTAACCATTTTTGGACAGCTTTATCTCAGACTGAAATACGTGAATTAAGATCTATCATTAGTGTGTTTTCATCTATTTCTTTTTATGTCTCTAGTATATGCTTAATGAAACAAGCTGCTGTAATCGATGCGTAGCTATGTAGAGCTCCTATATTTTCATTATTTTGTCCTTTGGTTTTATAAAGTGTCATTTTTTTTAATGTTTAATACCTTTTTGACTTGGATTTTACCTGGCCTAACATCAAGGTCACGATCCTACACACACACACACACACACACACACACACACACACACGTGTGACACGCTGTTTTTTGGCCAGCATATCTCTGTCCATATTTTTATTTTCAGCTTTTCAAATTTTGCTTTGTCATTCAATCCAAAAAGGTTCTTCTTCTAATGTGTGAGATGTATTTACATTTATCAGCATGATATATGTATTTGGTCAAAGCTAGATTTTCATTTTCATATAAATATAGATTGTATATATTTTCATTTACCTTCCTCTAACAAAACACCCCTAAATCTGTAACCGTGGCCCACCTTATGCTTTGAATGCAGCCCTGGCTGCTGTGTCCCTGCAGCTGGTCTTTAAAGGGACGCGTCTCTGTCTCTTCCTCTCTCCCTGCTCCTCCCTCCTCTCTCCCCTCCCCCATCGCAGGGGAACCGGGTCCCCTTTCCTCCCCCTCCTGGGCACAGCTCTCTGTCCCTAAGTCCTCACCCACCCCAGGAGCCGTCTTGCAGACTTTGGGGACGGCGCGGAAGATCTCAGCAATGACCGTCTCCCGGGTTAAGAAGGGACGTCAACTCCAGCAGAGCACCCGGAGCAGCCTCTGAGGCGCCCCTTTCAAAGCCCCTGTTCCCGCTGGTGGCAGAACAGCCCCTGGGCCAGAGTCCCGTGATTCTCCTTGGCCAGCAAAGCAATGAACCTTCCTTGTCGTTTTTCTCCAAATCGTGTCCTCGTGATTGGATTGGCATCGGGGACCAGGACTGAGCTTTCAGTAACAGAGTGGCTTAGAACAATGGATGGTCACTATTTCTCCCAGGCCCACGGGGGGCTGAATAGCTCTGATGTGCTGTGGTTACACCATCAGCTCTGGGGCCAGCCGTGTGGATGCTCTTGCGTGGCCTCGCGGGCAGGCCTGGCCAGATGTCAGGTGTGGCCGAGGCGTGGGTCTGATCACGCAGCCGGCAGCCTGGGCTTGTTTCCTGGGCCTCCAGCTGCTCCGGAGGGCAAGCCCCAACACGCACGTACTTTACAAGTCTCTGCTTGCCTTCCACCCATAATTGTCCCAGTGGCCACGCAGACCAGAGGGTCATGCCCAGAATCAGTGCAAAAGAAGACCCACTTGACGATGAATCTGTCCCACACCTGATTTATGCGTCAAATGTCTTCAGCACTCAATACGCTTCCAGAGGCCCCCGACCCCGATCTCTTACTTGGTTGGAATTTGTCTTCCAGGGGTGAGGGGCTCATGACCATAGGGGTCCTGGGGAAACGACATCTTCCAACAGACACAAAGGCACTGCACGTATCAGCTGCAAAACTTGACCTTCAGCTGCACCCAAGATAGAGCCAGAGTGTGCCAAGGAAGAGCGCGTGGCCTCCACACACTGGCTGGGGACCACTCCGCCGATCTGGCCCCAACTTTGCATCTCTGACACTCAGGTCAGGACTTTCCATATCAACAGAATCGGCAGGAGGTGAGGTGGAGGTGGAGATGAGAGAGAGTGGACAGGGACGTTTATCACGGTGACGCGGGAGATGTGGAAGGGCTCAGGCAGCCAGGGCGAGATGGCGGGTGAGGAGGTCGGAGGCAGGGCCAGAACCAAGGAGCGGGAGAGGGTCTCCAGATGAGGTGGACTTCTGGCTTCACAAAAGTGCTCCTGGACACATCAGGGGACCCAACCAGACAGACACTTCCATGCCCGTGCTCCTAACTGAAAGGGTCCCCTGGACAGAGGTGACACCAGTTGGTGATGGTAAGTACAGAAGGGAGGAGGTTAGGAGGGAAATTCCAGAGGCCATAAAAGGAACAGGCCCAAACTCCCCCCACCCCAGATTCCCAGCTCTGGGGTCCCTTCTCTCCAGCGAAGTCTCTCTCTGTGTCTCTGTCTCGCTCACAACACGCCTACTTCTCGCTTGCCATCTCTCTGTCTTGTCCAGTTCTTTGCCGAACAGAGACAACACCCAACCCGAGACGGTGACAGAAATGGGGTCCACATTCCCACGGAGACGCAGGAGCCCCAGAGTCTGCCATCAGCAGCTGGAGAAGCCGGGAAGCTGAGGGTGTCATTCAGGCCCAGGAGAGCCAGGGGACCTCATGACGTGACGCCCGGGAAAGCCTGAAGCAGGAGGTGGAGGTGCTGGCTCAGGACCACAGGGCAAAGTCTCCCTTCCTCTGCCTCTTCCTTCTCTGGATCTTCCCTGGGATCCATGATACCCACCCACCTTGTGAGGGTGGATCTTCATGATTCCGTCTGACCATTCAAATGTCCATCTCTTCCCCAAACACCCTCCCACGCACACCCAGCTACAGGGACGTCCCCGTCGTATTGACACATGAAATTAACCGCCACACCTGGGTGGCTGTTTTTTTTATTCAAAGTCAGCGACCAGCCCTTAGGTCTCGTGGATCCAGTATTTCTTCTCTGAAGTGCCTGTTCAGTTCCTTTGATTGGGTTATTATTATTATTATTATTTGGTGTTAGGTTTTTTGAGTTCTTTGTATATTCTGGAGATGAACGCCCTGTTTGAGGTGCAGGTGGTAAAGATTTTCTCCCATTCGATAGTCTCTCCATTCATGTTCTTGATTGTTTCCTTTGCTGTGAAGAGTTTCATTCCATTTCCTAGATTTTTTTTTTTTTGGTACTGGGGATAGAACTCTAGGGCACTCTACTACTGAACTATATCCCCAATCCTTAAAAGAAAAAAAAAATTAATTTTGAGACATGATTTCACTAAGTTGCAGAGGCTGGCCTCGAATTTGCCATCCTCCTCCTTCAGCCTCCCGAGTAGCTAGGATTACCAGCATGCATTTCATAGATAATTTGTGATACTTATATCCTAATTTTGGTCAGCTATACCCGGTATCCAGGATATTCCTGAATATTTGGAGCATGCCTTTTATTTTTTTGTCAGTGCGTTATAGTTATATGTAATTCTGGGGTTCATTTTGACGTTCATAAATGCACATAGCATGATTTGTTCTACTTCAATCCCCAGCACTATCCTCTCTCCCCTCCTCCTTCCCTCTCATCCCCTTCCTCTATTCTATTGGTCTTCCTTCCATTCGTTTATTTTTAAATTTTTTCTTTTTTTAAGTTTCTATTAGTGCATTATAGTTCTACATAATACTGGGATGCATTTTGACACAATGATACATGCATGGAATAAAATTTGCTTACGTAATTTGACACATGCATGAAATATAATTTTTCAGGCCCTGGTACTTCCTCTTTCTCTCCCTTCCTTTTTCCTGCTGTTCACCTTCCTCTACTCTATTGGTCTTCCTTCTATTTATTTATAGTTCTTTTTATTTTACTTTATTTTATTTCTTTGATATCAGGCATTGAATTCAGGGACACTCAACCACTGTTGTGTCCCCAGCCCTGTTGTGCATTTTATTTAGAGACAGGGTCTCACTGAGTTGCTTAGGGCCTTGCCGTTGCTGAGGCTGGCCTCCGCCTTGTGATCCTCCTGCCTCAGCCTCCCAAGATACTGGGATTACAGATTATAGTTCCTTCTAAATTAGTGCTTTATAGATAGACATACAGGTGACTATCAATGTGATGTATTCATGCATACTATGGTCACCTGCATCCCAAGCATTCCTCTTTTCTCACCCTGCTTCCTCCTTCTCAATCCCTTACCTCTTTCCACTAATCTCCCTTCTATTTTCATGGGATCTCCCTGTCCTTTTTCCTTATTTTGGTCTAGCTTCTGCATGTGACTGAAAACATTTGATCCTTGACTTTCTCAGTCTAGCTTATCTCACTCGGCATGATGTTCTCCAGTTCCATCCATTTACCAGCAAGTGCCGTAATTCCATTCTTTATGACTGAGTAAAACTCCATCCGTACATCTGTACATTTTTTTGGGTCCATTCCTCTACTGATGGAGACCTGGGCTGGTTCCGTAACGTGCCTATTGTATTACACTGCTGTAAACATTGGTTTGCATTTATCACTGTGGTCTGCTGATTTTAATTCTTACGATAGATGCCAAGAAGTGAAATAGCCAGGTCCTAGGTAGGTCCATTCCTAGTCTTTGGAGGAATTGGAATGTATCTTTTTATTTTTAACTCCAGCTGGAGCTCTTGAGGGAAAAGTCATTTATTATAACTTCAAATGCAAGAGATTAATAATATGTATGTTAAAAAGCTGTCAGTTTTGAATTGTCATTGCCATTCATCCATGAATCCTAATCAAGAAGATTTTGTTCTGTTAAAATGCACAAAAGCCAGCAGCTATTCAGGGGTGCCTAATTTTCCACATATTTCGCCTCTAATAGAATACATTCCTATGTTTAGAAACCATGGCCTTGGGTTTTTTTTTTTTTAACTGTATTATATAATCTTTGCATTTTTGAGATTCTTTCAAACTTTTTTTTTTTAAATCTAACTTACTTTTTGCCTGATGACCATTTTGTGATTCTTGTGTCCAAGTAAGGACTCAAAATGAAAAGAAGAGTGGCAAATAAATAGAAGTTCAACTTGAATGAGACTGGCTGCAAGTTTGGCTGATGGGGGACAAGGAGGAAGCAGGAACCCAGGCTGGGAGACTGACTTGGCTCCACGGTAAGCCCAGAGGGGTCGGCAGTAACTTAATATTCCTCGTTCTCTTCTGTGGGGTTACCTGTCTTTTGTTCATGTAGATATTTGCTAGTTCAACAGACTTTCAGTCTGGCCATGATGGATTAGGTAAGTGACTTAGACTCAAGCTCCCACAACACCACAACTCTAACACACAGACAAAACGAGAAGCATCATTACCCTGTGTAAATGTATGATTCCGCAAATGGTGTGCAGTTACTCCATGGACAATCAGAAACAACATGTATCCCATTTGTTTACAATTAAAATAAATTAAAAAAATAAATGTGAACCAGTGATTTTCAGACACTGGAAATGGATAGCTTAAAGCCATGGTCCTTGAGCCAAGAGAAGCACTCAAAGAAATCTCCATATTTACTCTGGTTTTTCTTCTTGGAGGTGATTTCTAAACCACCAGGTGGGAATGTTCAATCAAGCAAAGAGTGGAACTCTCCCAGGCAGGGGAGCAGAGAACAGGGTCTGTGGCTGCTAAGACAGTGGCGACTTGCGTGTCAGCGTCCCGGGTGAGAGAGAGCAGCCGAGAAGCAGTCTGTTAATGCTATACAAGGAGTCTCTTGGCCAGATCCTAAATTGAGCATGGCCAGGGCAAGACATCATGATACCTAATGGAAAATAAGTCTTGGGAAACAGAGTTGATGAGAGGTTTCAGAGGTCACCTGATACCAAGGAATTTCAACCTACTAAGCGATCCCTGACACTCAGTTAAAACCCCAGTGTGCAGAGCGGTGATTTGAATCATGGTTTCATGGCTGTGTTTGCTCTGGCATCTTCCTGTGTGAAGGTTCAGGGCAAGATGGCCCGGTTGCTATGGTGACGCTGGCCCAAGGAAACTCCATGCAATGGCTCAGAGTTATCAGTTGGGACCTTGAGCTCAGGCACCAACTCCCAACGATAGAGAATTCTGGGCATAATAAGATAACCGTAATGTCTCGCGAGTGCTGCATCCTTCAGATCGCCATTTTGGCTGAAACCTTCCCACAAATAACCTTTTGATGACAAAACCTATATAATAAACATGCTGAACTAGCTCTGGGTCAGTCAAACTCCATCAGAGATTGACTCCCCACCTGTCCCCAGTTTTTTCTCTCTGTGTGTCTGTCTGTCTTTTCTTCATCCCCCATCGTCCCTGGTCCACTCTTTCCCTGCATTAACAGCCACAGCTAAGAACAGAGATGAGAGGACCGAGGTGCCCCAGAACGGCCATTCATGAAGAGTAGGAATCATGAAGAGTAGGTATAAAGGCTGTGTCCATGACTAAGAAAACATTGAAGTAGACCTGACTGGAAACCAAACTTCGGTGAAATTGAGGTGAGCCATCTACCTCCCTGAGCAAAACTCAGCATTCTCTAGAGAAAGATAACAAAACCCAGAGTCTCCATTAGGGTTAACACAATAACATATATACTAAAGGTCATTTATATGCGTGATGAAGGAGAAAATTGTGATCCATTGTCAAAAAAGCGGAAACACATTCAGAAGAGGCAGAACCAATGAAGAAACAGATGTTGGAATCAGCACACAGGAGCTTTAAGATGATAGTTATAAACATGTAGGAGAATTTAGTGGGAAACATTGATGAAATGAGTGAACAGATAGAAATGGAAACTCTACATAAGAACCCATTAGAAATTCTAGAAGTGCAAAATAGCTAAGATGATGATGACATTAATGACACTTATCAGAAGTGCTTAACAGCAAATGAGATACAACAGATAAAAGAATAAGCAAATACAAAAACAGAGAAATGACCAAAACGAAGTTCAGAAAAGAAAAAAAGTTAAAAAAAAAAAAAAAGAACAACAGGCTGAAGACCTATGGGACAACATTGAGTTATCTAACCAAAGTCCCTGAAGGAGAAGAGAGAGAGAGTGGGACAAGAGAACCGTGGGAAAAAATGATCGCCAAGTATTTCCCAAGACTGATGAAAGACATCTGCCTCCAGAGCCAAATAACTCAGTGGCCTCTAAGAGGGATCACAACGTAGACCTAGGCACAACTGAGCACATCGCAATCAAACAGATGAAAACAAAAAATAAAAAAAATCTTAAAACAGGTAGAAAAAGAATGACATCACATTCAGAGAAACAATAAAAAGACATTGATAACGACAATAAAAGTCGTAATAATATTCAGAGGAAACAGAAAGGATGATGGCTGACCATCAAAAATCGTGTCCATCCGACATAAGGGAAACCACAGGACAAGGAAATGGTATCTTTAAAGGACCAGAAAGTAAAACAGAAGAACAAAAAAGAAAAAAACAGTCTAGAATTCTAAATCTAGCGAGATGCCTTTCAAAAGGCATTTTCAAAATAAGAAACCAAAGCAGTTTGTCATTAGTCATCCGTACTACTAGAACCCCCGGAAGAAGGTTCATTACGGTTGCTATGGACTGAAGGTGTCCCCCCCAAAGTTCATATGTGTGACTCTACTCCCCAGTGTGGTGGTATTTGGAAATGAGGCTCATGGGAGGAATCAGGGGTAGATGAGGTCACCAAGGTCGAGCCCTTGTTATGTGATTAATGTCATCGTGAAAAAGGAAGAGACACAAGATCCCTGTGTTCACACAGCAGAGCTGGTCACCTGAGGACATAACCCTGGAAGATCCTCAGTAAGACCAGACTGGGCTGGCAGCCTGGTCTCGGACTCCCCCAAACTGTGACCAATGAATGTTCATTGTCAAACCACCCGGGTGGTGGGATACCCGTGCCGCCTTCCAAACTGTCAAGATCAGTTTGGAAGAGAAGAGATCCCAGTTGGAAGCCATATGTTCAGGAAGGACAGGCACCCCTAGAAGCCGATGTGGGTAGGTGGGTAGGAGAGACCAGCTAAAAACTACTGATAATGTAAAACAAAATAATCAAAGGGTATGAAGGGATTTAGGTGGCAGGTCGAAGCCAAATATATAATAAGCAGCACCAAGAGGGGTGAGCGTTCAGAAGAAACCAAACTGTCATCTGGTTCCGACACCATCCCTGGGGTGGCCCTGTGATAATTCAGAGTGGAGTGCGATTGGTTAAGGCGGCTAGAGCAACTGCTAAGCGCAAGGTGAAGAGTCACGCTAAGACTCCAACGGAAGAGATAAGAGGGAACAGGAACCGGTGCTGGATGGATCCAGGTGGAGTCTGGAAAGTATCGCAGGGAGCCTTTGAAAAGCAAATAACAGAAGGTAAATCTAAACTCAACCAAGTGAGAAGTTTAAAAAATAAAAGGACTAATCCTGCTAATGAAAGAACAGACCTTGTGAGATTTTTATATATATATATATACACACACATATATACATAATAAATGCACACACATATATAATAAATATCTAAATAAATACATATAAATATAGATGAAGATATATAAATAATATAAAGATATGTAAATAAATATAAATAAAATAAATGTAAACAAATATATAAATATAAATATAAATACAAATATATAAATAAAAATAAACAAATATAAATACAAATATAATTTAGTTATAGATGGACACAATATTTCATTTATTTATTTACTTTCATGCGGTGCTGAGACTCGAACCCAGTGCCTCACACGTGCTAGGCAAGCGCTTCACCCCTGAGTTATAGCTCCAGCCTCCAGGTTGTTAGTTTTGATAGAAAAAAGAAAATGACTTAGATTTCTTGAAGGGTAAGGGAGGTTAGAGGTTGGCGGGCAGCTGGATTGTCACCCTTGCCACCTGGATATAAGGGATGTAGCTACCTTGCCAGAGACAGCGCGGCTCTGCCTGTGATGATAAAAAGGTGAATTCTTCAGGAAGCATCCACCCTGGAGTGCCCAGAGTCCACACTACCTCCAAAATGCACGAGGTGGAAATGGATAGAACTGAAAGAAGAAATAGCTGGATCCACATTGACCGATGGAGCAAGATGACAGAGATTGAGTAAGGATACATAAGATGCGAACCACACAACCAACCAATTCCACCCAATAGACGTTTCGAGAAGGTTCTACCCAGTAACTACAGAGTATATGTTTTTTTCAAATGGAAATGAAACACCATGAAGATAGATCATATTTGAGGCTGTACATAATTTTTAATAAATGTCAAAGATTTAACATCCAACGGCATGTTGCTTGATCACATGGGAACCTTCTTTTTCGGTCTCCACTCTCTGACTTGGCTTAGAAGATTCTTGACTTTTTAAGGTCCCCTGGGGTTACATTTAGCCCCCCAGATAATCCAGCATCATCTCCTCATCTCAAAGTCCTTAACTTCATAACTTCTGCAAAAGTTCATGTAAGGTAACATGTTCCCAGACTTTGTGGATTAGGACAAGGACATGTTTTTGGAGAATGATTACTTCACCTGTTATAAAATAGGTGTGAGCCATGTGACTCAGCTACAGCACTCCTCAGCATTTATACTAAGGAATGAAGTCATCACACTCTAGCGACGCATGATGTCCACACCCATAGTGCCACAGTTCACAGTAGCCAGACTGTGGAACCAGTCTCGGTGCCCATCCGTGGGTGAACGGCCGGAGAAAATGAGGTCCACATACCTACACAGTGGCTGTGGCTGGGGCTCAGTGGTAGAGTGCTTTGCCCAGCATGTGCGAGGTACTGGGTTCGAGTCTCAGCACCACACACAGATACAACAAAGATACTGTGTCCATATATACACAGTGGAGTTTTATTCAGCCATAAAGAAAACCGAAATGACATCCTTTGCGGGAAAAATGGATGGAACTTGAGAACATTCAGAGAAATCAGCCAAACTCGGAAGGTCAAGGGTCAAACGTTCTTCTCTCATGTGGAAGCTGGAGCGGAAGGAAGAAAAGAAAGGGAGACCTTGGTAAAATCCAAGGGAGGTCAGTAGAGAAGAGGAGAAGGGTAGGGGGGACCAGAGAGGAGAAATACTGGGGGTGATATTGGCCAGATGGCATGTAAGAATATGGAGCAGTGGCCCCACCTGTATGTACGACTCTAACGCGCCCATAGAAATGTGGGAAGAGAATGGACTGAGGCCCCGAGAGGGCTGCGTGGCTGTCGTCGGGAGAGTGTTTCAGACAGAAGGAAATCCTTCCATCTGTCCCCATAGAAGGATCTGGATACTAACTAGTCTAAGTGCTAAGTTACCATGTGACTCCAGGTCTGGCGGCCGGTGAGGCCGGGGCACAGAGAGGGAGGACAGAAATAGTAGGAAGAAGGCTCATGGGAGCCAGAGGATGCAGGCCCGAGGCCACCCGCCCAGCGGAGCAGGTGTGCCAACAGACTCACCTTGGAGACACCTGGGAGCAAGATTCTTGGCCTGCGTGCAGGCAGGGGCCGCGTGTGAGGTCAGGCCTCTGGGAGCACCGTGCTTACATGTCCTGACAGCCCTTCTCTCCCGTAGTCATGGAGGTCACGCATCACACATGAAGGTGACAGGGTTTCCGTCATGTTCTCCAGAAAAGGACACGTTGGGGTCCTGACTCCTGAACCTCAGAGCGTGACCTTACCTGGAGGCTTGACAGAGTGATCAAGCTAACGCGGGGCTCCTGAGGTGGGGGCTTTCCTCCAATAGGATTGGGGGACACAGACATAAAGAGAAGACATGTCAAGATGCAGGAAGAAGACAGCCACCTACAGACCAAAGAGAAAGGCCCAGAACGTTCTCCCTCACAGCCCTGGGAGGAACCAACCTTGCCCACACCTTGGTCTGGTACCTCTGGAGAGAGAATGAACCATAATGAGTGTGTGATGCTTTGTTACAGCAGCTGGAGCAAACTCATACTCAGGAACCTGGCAGAGGGAACCGTGGCCTGGGCTTGGCGGAACGGGTGGACATGACAACTTCACACAGAGGCACTCTCCTGTCACCCAGCTGTGCCCTGCAGGGATGTGTTCGTCTGAGCTCTTCCTAAATTTTTGCAACATCCACTGTGGAGTTGTTCCTGCTTTTTTGCTCCCTGGGTATTTATTCTCTGCTTCTCTTCCACTAATACAATCTGGATTTCAGGGCAGGCGACAGACCAAAATAAAAAAATAAACAGAGCAAAGTCAGCGAAGCCAACTCAACAGTGACTTGATTTGATCAACTGCCCCTGCAGATAAGGGTGCCAGGCGACCCACGTCTGGTTGCTGGCATGGGACAAGGGTGGGATGGTCACAGCAGCTTCCGGCATGGGCAGGAAGTCCTTCCATCTGTCCCCATGGAAGGATCTGGAGACTAACTAGTCTAAGTTACCACGTGGTAACTCTGAAGCAAGTTACTTCACCTCTCTGTTGCTTGTTTCACTAATTTCACTATGTGTACACACACACACACACACACACACACACACACACACACACACACACTGTCTCTGAGGATAATACTAGAACCACACAGCTGTTGTGCTGACTGATATGTTAATGTGTTTGGAACAGTAACACTTAGTGTCCATTAAATATTCTTTACAATCGTTATTATTACAACCATCAGTTGAGGAATTCTTTATTCAATGAGACTTAAGATCTCTTTGGTTTCTTGGTAGGAGAACAGCCAAGAGGAGTGTCGAGGCCAGGGGATCTGGTTCTGTCCCCCACAAAGTCCACCTTCTTGTCGGATGGAGGTGAGGTGAGTGTGTGCCTGTTATGTTACCAGGGTACATAAAATCTACCCTTTTAGAAACGCTTTCCCACGTTTCTGATTGGTGCAAAGTGTTCATACCTAATGCGGGGCTTGTTACTCCATCTTACATGCACATGACATAACAATATCGTTTGGCCAATACCATCTCCCGGTATTTCCTCCCTCCCTTTGGTTCCTTTCTTCTGTTCGACTGATCTCCCTTTGATTTTCATGAGATCCCACCCAAACTTTCTTTTCCTCTTTCCTCTCTAGCTTGCACATATGAGAGAGAACATACAGCCCGCTGCCCTCTGGGTTTGGCTTATTGGGCTTAACATAATATTCTCAAGCGCCTTCCATTTTCCTGCAAAGCCCGTATATTCATTTTTCTTTATGGCTGAATAAAACTCGGTTGCATATACACACCTCATTTTCTTTATCCATTCATCCGTGGATGGACATCGCGGCGGGTTCCACCGTCTGCCTGTTGTGGATTGTGCTGCTGTAAACACGGGTAGGCCCGTATCACTATATCGCGATGACTTTAGTTCTTGAGGGGAAGCTCTGTGAGGTGGTTCCACGCTAGCCTTTTAAGGAGCCTCCATGTTGATTTCCTAGGACTTGTACTGATTTGCAACCCTACCAGCAGGATCAAAGTGTTCCTTTTCCTGCATATCCTCGCCAGCATTTACTGTTGTTGGTACTCTTTTCCTTTGTTTTGCTTTTTCGTTTTTGCTTTCGTGGTGCTGGGGATTGAACCCAGGGCCTTGTGCTTGCGAGGACCTGAGTTACATCCCCAGCCCTTGTTGGTCCTCAGGCTGGCTGTCATTCTGGCTGGCCGAGAAGAAATCTCAGTGTTGTTTGGATTTGCATGTCCTTGATCACTAATGATGGCGAACCTTTTTTTTTCATATATTCGTTGGCCATTTGTATTTCTTCCTTTGACAAGTGTCGGTTTAATTCATTTTCCCCTTTGTGAATTGGGTTATTGGTTGTGTTGGTGTTGGTTGAGTTCTCTATATATTCTAGATATCATGTTCTGTCAGGAGCTGCTAGCAAAGAATTTCTCTCCTTCCACAGGTTCTCTCTTCACATTGCTGCCTTTGCTGTGCGGATTTTAAATCGGATGCCACCCTGTTTATTAACTCTTGGACATATCTGCTGAGATTCAGGGCGCCTAGTGAGGAAGTCATTGACTGTACCCCTATGTACCCGACGTTTTCTTCTAGAAGCTAAACTTTTTTTAAAAAATATATTTATCTTTATTGTAAACAAATGGGATACATGTTGTTTCTCTGTTTGTACATGGCGTCAAGGCATACCATGTGTGTAATCATAAATTTACATAGGGTGATGTTGTTTGATTCATTCTGTTATTTTTTCCCTTCCCCCCACCCCTCCCACCCCTCTTTTCCCTCTATACAGTCCTTCCTTCCTCCATTCTTGCCCCCCTCCCTAACCCTAACTCTAACCCTAACACTAACCCTAACACTAACCCTTCCCACCCCCCATTATGTGTCATCATCCGCTTACCAGCAAGATCATTCGTCCTTTGGTTTTGAAGCTAAACGTTTTTAAGCATGCAATTCAGTTTTAAGTACATTCACTGACCTGTAGCCATTACCACCAGATTTCCAGAATTTTTTCATCATCCCAAACAAAAATCCTATACCTGTTCAGCAATGGGTCCAGTGGCCTCTCCGTCACCCGCTCTCCCCGGCCCCTAGTAATTCCCAGCCACCTTCTGTCTGTATAAATTTGACTCTTCCAGGCACGTCACATAAGTAGAAGCATCTCACGTCTGTCCTTTTGGGTCTGGAAGATTTCACTTAGCATAATGTTTTCAAAGTACAGCCTTACTGTAATAGGTATCAGAATTTCATCCTGTTTTGATGCTGAGTGAAATTCCACCAGATGGACCGTTGCATCTATAGGTTCTGCATCTGCAGATTCAATCAACTGGGGATCAGAAATAATTAGGAAAAAATAATTGTTTCTACTGAACATATACAGACTTTCCTGTTATTATGCTCTAAACAGTGCAATATGACAATTATTTATATAGCAGTTACATTGTAATAGGTATTCTAGGTAATCTAGAGAGGATTTAAATTACATAGTAGGATGTGATTAGGTTATATGCAAGTCCTACCCCATTTTATACAAGAGACTTGAGCGCTGGACAAATTTCTGTATCCCCAGGGGTCCTGGAATCAATCCCCACAGATTCCAAGAGACAACTGTTCACACCACATACTCATTTAACTGTTCAATTGCTGATGGACATTTGGGTTGTTTCTATCTTTTGGATATGGTGAATAATGCTGCTTTTAACTTTGGTGTAGAATCTGTTTGAGTCCCTGATTTTCATTCTTTGGGGGGTTTGTGCACAAATAGAATCACCTATATGGTAACCTTTTGTTTAATGTTTGGAGGAATGGCCAAACTATTTTCCATGGTGGTTGCACCATTTTAAATCCCCATTGCTATGGTGTGGGTGTGGGTGTCCCCAGAAGCCCCCGTGGAGACGGTGCAGGAAGGTTCAGAGGGGACACGATCGGGTCCTGAGAGCCACAACCCGGTCAGTGCCTGGCTCCCTGGGGGATCCGCTGGGGGCACCTGGAGGCAGGTGGTGTGGTGAGGAGGTGGCACTGGGGCCTGGCTCTGGGGACACGTGTGCATCTGGGAGTGGAGTCTCTCTCTGCCTCCTGGTCCCCAGGGGAGCTGCTTCCCTGCACCACACTCTTCCTCCATGATGTTCAGCCTCCCCTCAGGCCGGAGGAATGGAGCCGGCCGTCTGTGTACTGAGCCCTCTGCCACCCTGAGCCCCAAATCAACTTCCTCCTCCAAAATGGTTCTGGTCATTACTTTAATCACAGGAGCAAAAAACCCTGACTAAAACGCCTGTCAATGTATAAGAGTTCCTGTTTCTCCACATCTTCGCGAACACTTGTCATTTTCTAATGTTTTTATAAAAATGGGTATGAAGTGTGTTTCTTTCAATGATGGCGATGACAATGATGTTGCCACCACACTTACTGCCTCCATATAAAGTGGTAGGCCAAGTACACCTTCCCACTGCATAGCCAGAGTAGGTTGTAGTTTTAAAAAACAACTTCTTAAATATTAAGGAGAACATCATGGTTTATATCTGGAGTGTATTCCAAGGGCTTATGTATTGACGGCTTGGTCCCCAATGCAGCAGTGTTCAGAGGTGGTGCCCTTGGAAAATCATTGGATTGTGAGGACTTTAACCTTCTCAGTGGGTGGATCCACTGAGGGATTCATCAAGTGGATTGATTTTGTGATGTGGTGGGAAGGACAGGAGGCGGGGCCTTGTTGAAGGGCGGGGCCTATTTGAAGGGCGGGGCCTATTTGAAGGGCTTGCCTCTGGGGACTGTATCATGTCCCTGGCTTCTCTCTGATTCCCAGCTGTCACAAGGTGAGCAGCTTTCCTCTGTCCTGCCCTTCCATGATGTTCTGCTCCACCTGAGGCCCAAAGCAAAGAAGCCAGTCAACTATGGACTGAAATTACTGTGCCTGTGAATAATCTCTCCTCCTCCTTTAAGTTGTTACTCGCAGGTATTTGTCACAGAGACAAAAAGCTGATCAACACAGAGCACAAAAATCCTTGAACGTACAAAACACCTCAAAAGTCCAGCTTACAAAAGATCTGGTTTTACACACTTGCTGGGAACACAGGCTCTGACCTAGCTGTTCCCTACTTTGCTACACTTTGATCTTAATGTCCCCCAAAAGACCCACATGTTGAAGGTGTGGTTGCCAGCTTGTGGCACTATTGACAGGTGGTGGAACCTTTGGGAGGTGGGGGCTAGTGGCAGGAGGCGAGGCCACTGGAGGCATGTGCCTGAAGGGGCATTAGATCCCTGGCTGCTTCCTGTCTTTCTCTCTTTGCTTCCTGGCAAAGGAGAGCTGCTCCTCACCATGATGTACTGTGTTGCCACAGGCCCAAAAGCAATGGGGCGAAGAAACCATGGACTGAAACCTGTGAGACCTTAAAGGTTATTTTTCTCAGGTATTTTATCACAGTAATGAACACCTGACTGACACAGGTTCTTAATATCAACATGCTACTTCCTGAGGAAAGAGATTATGCTTCTCCCGGTGGGGCTGAAAGAGGGTCAGTCTGAACCTTCTGAGTATCTGGGAGTGGGCAGTGTCCAAAATCCTGCCAGGGCCATCACATGACAGACTCCAGCTGTCTGAATTTAACTCAGATTTCTCATGCAAGTTTCTCAAATGCCTCTCCATCTCCCCGCCCTTACCTGTTGGGCTTTTGTGAAAGATAAATCAGACATCTCACCAAAAGAGCTGAACGGCGTTTTCCTGGCCGCCAGAACATTCGCCAGGCACCATCATGAAGATGGGACCAAGACCGGAGCAAAAGCAGAGAGTCCAGCGCCCCAAGGAGACGTCAGGGTCTGTAGAAAGAAAATACCAGCCCCAGGTAGGAAAAAAAAAAAAAAAAAGAGGGTAGATGATTATGTTGTGATGAGCTGGTGGAAAGTGGGACAGAGAAACTCAGGCGGAGCGCCAGGAAGGGGCTTTGTCAGTGGAAGCTCCTGGAACGCCCTGCTGCGCCAAGCCACCTAACGCCCTCTCTCCTCTTCCAGTCTGGCAAGCGGAAATGCAGCAAGACGCCCCACCCTTTCGTTCCCCATCTTTTCTGCACAGAATCACGACAGGATGGACCATCGAATTATCGATAATGAAAACAAAGGAGGACTTGCCCCTTGGAGGCAAGACGCCAGCATTCTCTGGAGCAGAGATTCCCCTGACTGATGTGTGTTTCCAAAATTAAACAGGGAGGTCTTCTCTGAAGGTCGTGTGCGGGATGACCAGCTGTCCATCTTTGAGTTTGTGACTTCCAGGGAGTGAGGATATATATTTTTTTGGTCCTGGGGACTGAACTCAGGGACACTCAACCACCGAACCCCATCCCCAGCCCTATTTTGTATTTTATTGAGAGACAGGGTCTCACTGAGTTGCTGAGGGCCTCACCATTGCTGAGGCTGGCCTCCACCTTGCGATCCTCCTGTCTCAGCCTCCCGGGCTGGGATGACAGGTGTGCGCCACCGCGCCCGGCGAGGATTTTTTTATTTAACATAAAATCAGTGCTAATCACATTTTAGATCCTGATTTCTGTCACAGTCGGTTAAGTTGCAAGTCAAAGCATTAATCAAGGGGACTCGATGGGCTGTTTGTTCTTTGGCAAAGAGAACGGTCTGATGTCTTAGTGTGCTGACAAAAGAAATGGAGGTCCTTTACCAAGGTAGAAGGCATAGTCCGTTTTCTGCAGTATTTTAATCCCCTGTGTTTTCAGGAGAGTAACTGTATCCTGGTTTAGATAGGAGGTGACCCCAAAGGCTCATGTGTGACACAGCGCGGGAAAGTTCAGATTGGGTTACGGCAGCCTTAACCTGAGCAGCGCATCGATGCCTGACAGGGATTTACTGGGTGGGAATTGCAGCCAGGTAGCTGTGGCTGGCAGAGGTGGCCACCGGCCATGCCTTTGGGGTATATATGTTGTCCTTGGTGACGGAGGCCCCTCTCCCTGCCTCCTGGCGCCATGTCCTGAGCCGCTTCCCTCCCCCACCCTCTTCCACCATGATATGCTGCTTGTCTTGGGACCTGAGCAACGGAGCCGGCCATCGATGGACTGAGCCCTCTGCCACCGTGAGCCCCAAATCCACTCCTCCTCCTCTAATTGTTCTTATCAGGTATTTTAGTGACAGAGGCAAAAAGAAAAAAAAAGAAAACCTGAATAAAACAATTAATCAGGAATCTGAATGATGATGCAGATATTTTGACTTAGCCAAATTATTTGAAGCATGTGCTTTTCATCTTAATTAATGAGAAGTTAATCATCTCTAAGTGATCATCATGGATAGGCAGAGAATATATTTGCATGCTACAATGATGATATTCCAAAGAAGATGTATCTGAACCATTTTATTTAACAGAGAGAGCAAACAAATATACATTAGATGAACAGGTATATATTTAACCAATGAAGTCCCAGGTCTTTAAACCATGAATGTAAAAAAAAAAATGGACACAGGTACATTAAAGTTGGTTGGAAATAATAATACAGAGCTAATATACCTTTATATTACATATGATATTATGTAGTATACATAACAATATTATAATATATGCTATATAATATATGGTTATTATACATAAAGGATATATAAGCTCTGTTTTGTGTTTTCAACATATATATGGAAATACATATATGCATATATGTAGACATATGTATATATTCAGATCCTTTAATCATTCATTTTTTACTTTTCTCAAAAGAATATAGACCTCTAGCCTGGGACAGTGGTGCACACCTGTAATCCCAGCAACTCTGGAGGCTGAGGCAGGAGGATCGCAAGGTGGAGGTCAGCCTCAGCAACTCGGTGAGGCCTCAAGCAACTTAGCAAGACCCTGTTTCTAAATAAAATATAAAAAGAGCTGGGAATGAGACTCAGTGGTCAAGCACCCCTGGGTTCAATCCCCAGGACCAAAAAAAAAATTAACCCTAAATGCAATAAGTATTTCAAAGTTACCGTAAGTGGTATATTTGTTACTGAACTGAAATTTTTATAGGTGTTCCACATCTGGGACAATGGCAAAAAGGGGGAGGGGCTAAAAAGTTACTGTGGAGTCCAGCAGATGGGATGAATCGGCAGCTGGGAGCCTGAGACAGAGAGATGAGTTGGGATGATTTCAGTGGTCCGGGAATAGGCGGCAGGGGACTGACCCACAGGAGGCAGGCACTTGCAGTAAAGAGGAAGCATATTTGTGCAAACCCACGTCCACTATTGAACCAAATCTCTGGATGTAGGAGTCAGACAGGTCGTTTTACACACAACACAATCAGACTGATATTTTGTTTATAATATCATTTTTCTTCCCTAGGGATTACTATAAAAATCAGCATTGTTCTATCACTTAATGATTCTGAGTCTCTACTGCCTTTTATCAAGACGGTGATTGTGGAGTATTTTACAGTATTTACGGGGGCCTTTCTCCCTTCCGTGTTAGTCTTATCAGTTCGTGTGAAAATGCCGGGCTTAAAAAGAAACACGTGGTCATACTTTTTTGACCATTTGCATATCCATTATTCACATCCTATATGATTAGAAAATGCCTTTTGCATGTCAAACATAGCCAGAACAAAGTTGCAGGTCAAAGATAGCCGGAAGAAATTCAGGCTCTACAAAAGCAGAGAAAGATACATCATGCTTATTAATGGAAAGACTCAATATGATTAAAATATCAGTTCTCCCCAAATCGATCTATACATTTAGTGTGACCTAGATCGAAAGTCCGGCAGACTCTTTTGGCAAAAATTGATCAGTAGCCAGTATGGCGGCTCACACCTGTTATCCCACCAGCTCAGGAGGCTGAGGCAGGAGGATCGGGAGTTCAAAACTAGCCTCAACAGTTTAGCGAGGCCCTAAGCAACTCAGTGAGACCCTGTCTCTAAATAAAATACAAAATAGTGCTGGGGAGGGGGCTCAGTGGTTAAGCACCCTTGGGTTCAATCTCCAGTGCCAAAAAAGTAATAAGTAAATTCTAAAATGTGTGTGAAATAGAAAGGATATACAACACCAAATGATCTTGAAAATACAGTGTAAAACTAGAACTCACATGAGCTGACTTCACAGCTTCCTACAAAGCTAAAGAAACCAAGAGGCACCATGGTATTGGTGTTGGAATGGACAAATAGATCATTGGGGTAGAACAGAGTCTTCATAATAGACTCACACATATAGTCACGCATCGCTTAACAATAGCGCTACCCTCTAGGAAATGTCCACTAAGCGATTATGTCCTTGGGTGAGTGTCATGGAGTGCACTAAGACAGCTGCAACTTCACCAGCTGATGTAGCTCGATGGGATCACTATTATATGTGTGGCCATCGTTGATCAAAACGTCACCATGTGGAGTACAAAGTAGTCAGTTCATTTTTCAACAAAGGGCACTAGAATGTGACTTTTAAAAACGAGCAACATATTTTTTTAAAAATTCTTTTTCTTTTAATGATTTATGTTTAACTGACATTAAAAACAAAATTGTACATATTGATGGGTACCATGTACTATTTCCATACACGTATAGCTTGTATAATGTTTAAATCGGATTGAACAGATCTATTTTCTCAAACACTTTTTCATATTTTTATAATAAAAACTTTCAAAATTCTTTCATCCTACTTTTAAAAGTATATACCACAGTATACGAGCAACATATTTAAAGAGACACTTCCAGAGAAGAACTGCACACAGGCAACAAGCACACGAAGGGACAATCACATCATTCGCCCCCTGGGAAAGGCAATTTGAAATCATGATGGGGTCCTGGTCCATGCTCAACAGAATGGCTAGTGTTCAAAAGACCAGCAAAAGCAAGGGTTGACCTTCCGTGGAGTTCTTAGTAGGAGCATTAAATGGCCACTTTGGAAAACTGGTGATCTCCTATAAAGTCAAATATATACCTACTTCCAGGGTTTTGCTCAAGTGAAACAAAATATGTGTTCATAAGAAGACAAGCCATGGTTTGGGTCTGGAATGTCTTTTCAAGACCCATGTGTTAAAGATTGGTCTTCAGGTGGGTGCTCTTAGGAGGCAGTGGGCCCTTTAAGAGGTGGAGCCTAGCGGGAGCTCTTCAGGTCTTTGGGGGTGGGTCCCAGAGGGCCATGTGGGACTCTTCCTCACTCTCTTTCTTCTTGGTTATGAGGTAAGCCATTTTGCTCCACCACCAGTGCCCTACCAAAGTGTGCTGCCTCACCCAAAGCAGTGGGGCCAATGGATCATGGACTGAAATCTCTAAAACTGGGAGGCCAAACCTTTTCTCTTTCTAAGTTGATTACCTCAGGTATTGTTACAGTAACAGAAAGCTGACTAACACAAGGACACATGCAAAATGGTCAAAACCAAGGTCCAGCAATAGGAAAATAAATAGCAATAGGAAAATAAATAAATCGTGATAATGCTGTGGGAAGGATATATCAAACAGGAATGAAAAGCAAAGCCGTGGAGATAAGGAAAACTAATGAGACTCCAAAAAGTATTGCAGATCTAATATATAACTTAGAGCAAGAAATCAAATAGACGTGACTGGAAATCAAATTTCTGCTCTACAGGAAAGATTTTCAGATAGCTCACAAAAAATTCAGAGGAAGATTATAAGAATAAAGTAATTAAGGAAAAGATGATAGATTTGAAAAAATAACTAAGATGAACCAATACCAGGATAACTCGAGTCCCTCCAATACTGAACCCGAGACATGGAACAGAAGGAATGTTTATAAACAGACTGACAAATCCCTATCATGGAAGAAGCAGTCTGCTCAAAGGCACATGCAATGTTCAGGGAAGATTTTATGCAGAATGATCAGTATTTCAGCCTTGTTAAGTTACTGAACTTTGAAGGCATTCTTCAGGCATTCGGATGGAAAAACAAGTCTTTTCTAAAGGACAAAAATAAAATCAACCTTAGGCTGGGCACTGTGGCACACACCTGTCATCCCAGCGGCTCCGGAGGCTGAGATAGGAGGATCTCACGTTCAAAGCCAGACTCAGCAAAACCGAGGCCCTAAGCAACTCAGTGAGACCCTGTCTCTAAATAAAGTACAAAATAGGGCTGAGGATGTGGTTCAGGGGTCGAGTGTCCCTGAGTTCAATCCCCAGGACCTGCCTGCCCCCCAAAAAAAAATCAACCTTGGATTTCCTCACAGCAACATTCAATTCCAGTAAAAAATACAGTGAAGTAATACTGCTAATGACCAGAGGGGAAGAAAGTGTGATGGAAGATAACTGTGGCCAGCTTAGAGAGTTCTTTCAGGAGACAGAAAACAGGTTCTTTCAAATATGAAAGAAGCCAAGAAATATTGCATATGGCGCTTCTTGCAAAAAATAAAAAAATAAAAAGCCCAGCATGACAGTTAGTAAAACCAAGGAGCAGATTTTAACTTTGAATTTAAGTAATGGAGAAAATGTAATAGGAAGGCCAGGGTTAGGTCATGTAAATATGGAAACATTTAACCCGTGAACACAGACCCTGAACTAAGCAACTGGAAAAAATGTGTGTTCAACTCAGAGTGAATATTAGAATGCTTGACAGAATAAAAAATATTAGAATATAGTTCTTAAAATGCTGGTGGAGGGAAGAAGAGTGAGAATACAAATCTTCTCAGAGGCCATAGCATAGACTCCATAACATTTTATCCAAAATTGAGATACGTAGATAAAAACATAAAATTAGCCCAACTTTCTAATTGTTTTGTAACCTTACATAAAAGTTTCAGGGTCATCTTATGATTCAAATATATTTTCTGAAGTTCAGCAATTTCTTTAGTTTCACAAAAGTTTTTATTCTTTTGTTAAAGTCAAATATTAAATACAAATCTTTCCACTTTTTGTATGTATCTTTAGATGCATGTGTAGATTGTAATTCATTCAATATTTAAACTTATTTTCTTCCTTGTTGTGATTTTGGGTATTTGTTTTGTTTTGCTTTCATTTGAAAATATCCCCCATACTTCTTAACTTACTTTAATTTTCATTTTATGAAAACTTTACTTATTTTTTTGACATAAATATAGGAATGGCCAGTTTGGAAAACGCAGTGTAAAGAAATGACTTGCTCTACCAAAGGGTGGAATTTTGTAATGCTATTATCAGAATCAACACAAAGTGCTACTGAAGAAAGGTAAGGTAGTTATTTCCCTGGAAAAGAATGGAGTCTATTATGGGAATGTTTATATGGGAATTTGGTGTATTTTAGATGTGCTGTATTAAATTAATATCAGTATATATATATATATATAGATATATAGATGTGTGTAATAATCATTATTTATATATATGTAATATGTAATAAATTCCATTAAAAAGTCTAGATATTTGAACTGGGTGCATTGACACATGCCTGTAATACCAGTGGCTCAGGAGGCTGAGGCAGGAGGATGGCAAGTTGGAGGCCAGCCTCAACCACTTAGCAAGGCCTAAGCAACTCAGTGAGACCCTGTCTCTAAATAAAATATAAAAAGGGCTGGGGATGTGGCTCAGAGGTTAAGGGCCTCTGTGTTCAATCCCTGGTACCAAAAACAAAATAAAACAAAACAAAAAAACCCAACAGTCTAGATATTTGAAAAAAATAAGTTAAAAAACTATCTCATACCAAATACATAATAAATACTTTCCATTTAAAAAATTTGACTTTTAAAAAGTAAAAGTAAAAGAAAAAGTTAAAAAGATGAAATTGTAAGAGATATCTAAGTAGAGAAGGACTTTCTCATTATGATCCCTAAATAAAAGGAAAATTAAAATAATGTAAGACTGATGACTTGGAATTTTAGATGTTTACATATGAAAAGCTAACAAAAAGTGATTAAAGTCAAAAGTGAATCAGGAAAAAAACCCTGCATCATATGTATAAAAGGGAATTAATATCTTTTATATATGAAGAATTTGTACAATTCAGTAAGGAAAGGAATGGGGGACATGATCACATTAGTCACAAGAAGAAAATCAAAACTAGTCCAAAGGAAACCAAAACTTCATCTTATGTGCAGACAAAAGCATGTTTAAAATTTTTGAAATACCAGGGATTTTTTTTGTTCCCATTGATCAAGGGAACAAATTGCCTAAAATCCAAAGTAGGTGATGTTTCAGTTAACAAGTACTATTTTTTCACACCCTTAGTGGAACTGTAAAGTAGTACAGTATTTTCTTTTAGGACAATTTGGCAGTATATGTCTTAGCTTTGTCGCTGCTGAGACTAAAGGACCCATCAGCACAACTGCAGAGGAGGAGGAGTGGATTTGGGGCTCAGGGTGGCAGAGAGCTCAGTCCACAGACGGCCGGCTCCATTCCTGGGGCCTGAGGGGAGGCTGAACATCATGGAGGAAGAGTGTGGTGCAGGGAAGCAGCTCCCCTGGGGACCAGGAGGCAGAGAGACTCCACTCCCAGATGCACATGTGTCCCCAGAGCCAGGCCCCAGTGCCACCTCCTCACCACACCACCTGCCTCCAGGTGCCCCAGGCGGATCCCCCAGGGAGCCAGGCACTGACCGGGTTGAGGCTCTCAGGACCCGATCATGTCCCCTCTGAACCTTCCTGCAGTGTCTCCACGGGAGCTTCTGGGGACACCTTGCGTCCAAAACATAACAATTATACCAAAACCTGAAAAATATACTGTGCCTTTTCTACAACAATCTTACTTTTAGGAATTTACTCCCAAGGAATAATTGAATATCATACCAAAAAATATTGTAGCATTACTTAGGATAGTTGAAAATTTTTCTCTCCAACTTGGCCTAAAAATTCCTGAACACCATGAGACATGAATCAATGGCATACTTATTTTTATTAAAAAAAAATTTATTTTAACCTCCAGATATCTAAGATTTTCCAGGTGTTAGATAGAATTTACAGGAGACCACCCTTTGGGACAGCAGCAAATAAGGCTGCGTGTTCTAGATTCAGACGGGACTAGTTCACAAGTTTGAATTGTGGTCCCACATAAAACAGGAAGAGGTCTCCCTGGAGGGAAGGCGGGTTGCAGGCATGGAGCGGGAACTGAATAAGACGGACCAGACGAACAGGGTGACTGGGACCATGTGCAGCCCTGGGGAGCCAAGTCAGAGGGGGTTCCAGAGGGCCCGTCGGGACAGGACTGCGACAGATGGAAACAGACCGTGCGAGTTCGCAATGATGATCCTAAACAAGAAAAGAAGGAAAGAAAGGAAAGAAAGCGACCCTATTTGGAGGATCCAAAGAAAGCCATCATTATTTTAAAAAATAGCCAAAGAGGAAAATCATCAGAATTCATCTTACCTTCCCTAAATGAATGGAACTTCTGAGTCCTCAGCTGAGCAGAAGTCTCTCGTTAGAGAGGCGTTCCAGCGGAGAAAGGAAGAGGCTTTGAAAAGTGTCGATTTGCAATGTCAAAGGGTGAGGTGGATTTAGTCTGTGGTCCTCGGTGCCTGCCAACATCAGACAGGGGGACAACCCGGCATGAAGTGTCTCGTGAAAGAGGCAAGGATGCTCTCCAAGATGCCAGCTCACCCTCCCCCACTCACCCGCTGCCAAACATACATCAGACAAAGCCTGTAGACCTGGACACCAGGTTGTAGAAAATACATAGGACAGAGGGCTTGGTAAGAACAGGCAGTGAGAGGCGCTTAGCAAGATCTGGAAATGCTGCTGAACTGACCAATCAGTTTCTTCAAAAATAAAATTGAAGCTGGGCACAGTGGTGCATGCACACCAGGGGCTCAGGAGGCTGAGGCAGGAGGATTGCAAGTTGGAGGCCAGCCTCCGCAAAAGCAAGGTGCTAAGCAAAAGCAAGGTGCTAAGCAACTCGGTAAGACCCCGTCTCTAAATAAAATATAGAAAAGGACTGGGGATGTGGCTCAGTGATTAAGCACCCCTAGGTTAAATTACCAGCAACCACAAAAGAAAACAAAAGAAAAGAAAATTGAGGGGCTGGGGTTGTGGCTCAGTGATAGAGCACTTGCCTAGCATGCATGAAGCACTCGGTTTAATTCTCAGCACTACCTAAAAATAAATAAAAAATAAAGGCCCATCAAAACTAAAAATAAATTAAAAGATAAATAAAATTGAAGAGGGAAAAAAGGTGATGGAGTTTTAAAAAAAGAACATAATCAAAACCACCCTTTACCAAAAAAAGTAACACTGTCACTCTGTTGATAAAAGGAGATTTAAGGGAGTTAAGGTCTCTTAAATAACAATGCACTTTGAGGGCGATGTGAACACAGACTGGTAAAGATTGGTAATTTCAGGATGTGAATGGATGATTGTTAATTTTTGTGTATGTGATGGTGATTTTTGTGGTGGTTAATTTCTTTCTTTCTTTCTTTTTTTTGGTTCCAGGGACCTTTAACCACTGAGCCACATCTCCAGCTCTTTTATATTTTATTTAGAGACAGGGTCTTGCTGAGTTGCTTAGAGCCTTGCTAAGTTGCTGAGGCTGGCCTCCACATTGCAATCCTCCTGCCTCAGCCTCCTGAGCTGCTGGGATGACAGGCATGTGCCATCGCACCAAGCCAATTTTTTTTTTTTAAGATTCAAATAAAATCTTTTACAGATACCTCCTGGACTATTTGCAGATGAAATGCTCTGACTGGGATCTGCTTTAAAATAATCCAAGTGGGGGTGGGCGTGACTGGCATGCTAGATAGAGCGAGATGGCAGGTTTTGGTAATTGCTGAAGTCGAGGAGGGAGTACATGGAATTCATCACATTATCTCTCTACTTATGTAAATGCTTGGAAATTTCCAAATTCAAGAGCTCAGAAAGCAAACCCGGGAGAGAGATGATGGATTCAGGAACACAGCAGCATCCGAATCCCAGGCAAAGGGCTGATCTGGTGAATGAAGGCATCCCTGGAAACCAAGAGCAGCATGAGGTCACCACCTGACAGGCCATTTTTGCTCGTTCTCAGGAGAAAAGCGAATGACCCTACAATATGCTTCATCTCGCTCTGAAGAGATACGAGAATTAAACTCGATGAAGACAGCGTGTCTCAGCTATCAGATTGGCAACACCCTGCAAGATATGAAGAGCCCGCTGGCGATGCCGAGGGAAGAAACGCCCTCTCCACAATGCAAAGGGCACAGCCAGGAAGGACAGGGATTTGGCAGTAGCTGTGGACATTACCAAGGCCTTCACCCTTTGCCCAACCAATCCCGGGTCTGCGATCCTATCACCTGGGTACCTGTGAGATGAAGCTTCCTTGGTGGGAAAACCAACCTGAGGATCCTCTCTAGAGCGTGGATCACATGTAGCACACTCGCCAGGCGCGGTGGCGCACGCCTGTCATCCCAGTGGCTGGGGAGGCCGAGGCAGGAGGATCGCAAGGTGGAGGCCAGCCTCAGCCACTTAGCGAGGTCCTAAGAAACTCAGCGAGACCCTGTCTCTAAATAAAATATAAAAAGGACTGGGGAGGTGGCTCAGGGGTGAAGCACCCCTGGGTTCAATCCCTGGGACTTAAAAAAAAAAACAACGCGGGGAGGGACCTGGAATTAGACATGCACAGAAGGAGATGTGGTGAACACAAACACAAAGTTGCGATGTGAAGACAGCCTTCTGTGAGCCAAGGAGGGAGGCCCAGAGCAGACTGTTCCTCTCAGCCCCAGGAGGAACCAGGCCAAGTATGGACCTTGGACTTCTGGCCGCCCGTACTAGCTGGAGACGGTACATTCCGTTGTTCGAGTCCACCAGTCTGCGGTCTCCATTCCAACTGACCTGCCACGTTTTGCATAAGACAGGTATGCATTTCCATATTCGCTCATATTGACACAGAAACTAATAAAAGGGATTACTGATGAGCCCCTAAGCATGAGGCTGAGTGGCAAAGAGGGACGGAAAACTTCTCAATGCCTCTCGCTTTTTACTTTTCTCTGATTTTTGACTCTTGGAAGTCCAGGACAGATTTTTTTTTTGGAGGGGCTTTTATTTACTTTTTCCATTTGTTCTAATTAGTTACACATGACAGTAGAAGGCGCTTCGACGCACTGTACATAAATGGAGTACAACTTCTAATTTTTCTGGTCGTGTACGATGCAGGATCTCACTGGTGGTGTGATCTTGTATGCACGTAGAAATGATGATGTCCAATTCATACTACTGTCCTTCCCACTCCTGTCCCCCTCCCCTCCTTTCACTCCCCTCTGCCTAATCCAGAGTACCTTTATTCTTCCCTAGCCCCTCCGTCCTTATCGTGAATTATGATCCGCATATCAGAAAACAGTTGGGCTTTGGTTCTTTATGATTGGCTTATTTTACTTAGCATGATAGTCTCCAGCTCCATCCATTTACCAGCAAATGCCATCATCTCATTCTTCTTTAAGGCTGAGTAATATTCCATTATGCATATGTACCACATTTTCTTTATTCATTCCTCTGTAAGGGCATCGAGGTTGGTTCCACAGTTCAGCTCTTGTGAGTTGAGCTGCTCTAAACATCGATGTGACTACACCAGAACAGAGTTTCAAAAATTAACATTTAAGATTGATCTTGTGTTTTTTCTTTGACCTCCTGAATCATCTCTGGTTCCTCCGGGATCAGTTTTCCTTTGAGCATCTCTTGGTCGCTCTCTTACTTGCTGGTGGTTTTCCTTGAGTGTCTGATGCGTGGCTCTTGTGCCTGTCAATGGAGTCAGGACGATCCTGGTTAGTGTGAGGAGGTGCTGCTGGGTCCCTCTGCTGTGGCTTCCCCTCCTCCAGATCCCCTGTGTGAACCAGGAGTGACAGGAATCACTCATGAGACACATGTCCCTTAGGTGGTGGCTCGTGGTGGCTCCGCGTTCCAGCAGGCCTTAGCACCTTAGGCCTGAGCTCCCGCTCTTCCCCTGAGCCTTCCGCTGCCCCCGACCTTGTTCCCCTGCTTCTTCCCGACTGAAGGTCTGAGGGCAGGTGCTTCCTCTCTGTCCCCAGACGGCCCAGGGCACTTGGCACAATGCAGCCGCGTGGGGCGGGCGCGGAGGGATCACGGATCCTTCTGTGACCCCGGGAGAAGGGTTGGTCCAGGAGCCGGGGGAGCTGGTTCCTGCTCTTTGCTTGTTCTAAGTGGCGAGAGTGTCCCTATGGGATATGTCACGACCTTCCAGAGGAAGCCGCCTCCCCAGCCAGGCAGGGCTTCGGATCTGGAAGGAGTACGTGCGCCTCGACGTACTGGGATCACCGATCTGGTCTACATGAAAAAGAGCTGCTCATTACCAGGTGTCAAGGACATCTGGGGAGGGCGTCCCTGGCCGATGTCGCTGCATATCTGGACTCTTGTCAGGACTTGCCCCGACAAGAGCAAGTCTGGCTTGATTGACACACCGAGACCAGCTGTGCGTGGTCGTGCTAACCACTGAGCTTCCCTGCCCTTCCTTTTCCTTCATCAGAGAATGACACAATGTCAGAGCACCACCCAGGCGTCTTCAGTTTCTTTTTCTTTAAAACCCATTTCCTAACCAAGCTCAGTGGCCCGCGCCTGTGATCCCAGCGGTTTGGGAGGCTGAGGCAGGAGGATAGTGAGTTCAAGCCGGCCTCCACAAAAGTGAGGCCCTAAGCAACTCAGTGAGACCCTGTCTCTAAATGAAATACAAAATAGGGCTGGGGAGGTGGCTCAGTGGTCGAGGGTCCCTGCGTTTAGTCCCTGGTACTGAAAAAAAAAAAAAAAAAAAAAAGCCCATATCCTCTAAGAACATCTCTCATTTTTCCCCTTTTCTAAGCAGGCTTTCCTGCTGGGAGGAAAATTCAGCAACCCATGGGCACGAAGACTTGGCAATTACAGTGAGAATTCTTTTTTAAAAAGTAGTGCTTTTTTCAATTATAAAAATAATGCACGCTTATAATAGAAAATTGGGAAGTATTAGAAATGAGAAAGGAAGAAATAATTATCCGCAATTTCACTGCCTGGAACACCCACTGTTCACATCTTACTGAATTTCTTTCCACTCATTTTCCATGAATATTTATATGGCTGGATTCATTTTCTGGGTACACTCTTGCACTTTGCCCTGAAATTTGTAACAGAAGCATTGCATTTGTCCATTATGGACAAACCTAGTAGGTATTTACTATCTGACTCTTTATGTAAATTCTTTCTGAACGTCAGTAAAATTAAAAGCGTGTGTACTGGCTGCGGGTGTAACTTGTGGATAGAGTGCTTGCCTAGTGTGTCTGAAGCCCTAGGTCTGATCTCCAGCACCGCAGACAAATACATGCAGTAAAAATAAACGTCGATATTTACAACAGTGTTGGAGGCTCACCATAACAAAAGACCAGAGGTAACAGGAATAATGTACTCTGGCAAAGAAAAGGTCCTTATTCTCCCTCTCCTCAAATATAAGCATCATTATTGGTTAGGTTTTTCTGTATATGTATTAATATGCATGTATAATGTTTTTTTTAGTACTAGGAATTGAACCCAGGGGTGCTTAACCACTGAGCCACATCCCCAGCCCTTTATATGTTCTTGCTGAGTTGCTTAGGGCCTCGCTAAGTTGCTGAGGCTGGCCTCCAACTTGTGATCCTCCTGCCTCAGCCTCCCGAGCTGCTGGGATGACAGGCATGTGCCACTGTGCCCGGCCCTAAGGGAAGTTTTTAAAGGCAAAAAAAGAGGAGGAGTGTATCTGATATTGCAGGTTTTCATTGTTTGGCTTTTTACAGGGAAAGTTTGCTGACCTTGTGTGGGGTTGCAGGTAGATTTTTACTATAATTTCTGTGACCACCAGAAAGACAAGATTTTTTTCTGCTATTCAATCAATGCAGCAGCAAAACCCATGTTGCTTCTCCTCCTGCTCCTGCTCCTCTTCCTCCTCCTGCTCCTCCTCCTCCTCCTGCTCCTCCTCCTCCTGCCCCTCCTCCTACTCTTCCTTGTGTTCCTCCTCCTTTCTGCTCCTCCTCCTCCTCCTGCTCCTCCTCCTGCCCCTCCTCCTACTCTTCCTTGTGTTCCTCCTCCTTTCTGCTCCTCCTCCTCCTCCTCCTCCTGCTCCTCCTCCTCCTCCTGCTCCTCCTCCTCCTCCTCCTGCTCCTCCTCCTCCTCCTGCTCCTCCTCCTCCTGCTCCTCCTCCTCCTGCTCCTCCTCCTCCTGCTCCTCCTGCTGCTCCTCCTCCTCCTCCTGCTCCTCCTCCTCCTGCTCCTCCTCCTCCTGCTCCTCCTCCTGCTCCTCCTCCTCCTCCTGCTCCTCCTCCTGCTCCTCCTCCTGCTCTTCCTCCTCCTCCTCCTGCTGTTCCTCCTGTTCTTCCTCCTGTTCCTCCTCCTCCTGCTCCTCCTCCTCCTCCTGCTCCTCCTCCTGCTCCTCCTCCTGCTCTTCCTCCTCCTCCTCCTGCTGTTCCTCCTGTTCTTCCTCCTGTTCCTCCTCCTCCTGCTCCTCCTCCTCCTCCTGCTCCTCCTCCTGCTCCTCCTCCTGCTCTTCCTCCTCCTCCTCCTGCTGTTCCTCCTGTTCTTCCTCCTGTTCCTCCTCCTCCTGCTCCTCCTCCTCCTCCTGCTCCTCCTCCTGCTCCTCCTCCTGCTCTTCCTCCTCCTCCTCCTGCTGTTCCTCCTGTTCTTCCTCCTGTTCCTCCTCCTCCTGCTCCTCCTCCTCCTGCTCCTCCTCCTCCTTTCTTCTCCTCCTCTCAGTCTCCCTGCTGGGAACAGGACCCAGGGCGTCACTCATGTTAGGCAGGTGTTCTGCCACTGAGTCGCACAGGACTGACTCCTAGAGTAGTGGTTTCTGGTCAAGGTCAGGGATCAGAGACGCTGCGCACTTGCCCTCTGAAGAGAGGGCACATGCACTGAGGTGTGCGGAGAAGTCAGACACTGGGGTAGCTGGTCGGGCTCTGGGGGAAGGTGACAGGACTCAGAACTCTCTGGAAGGCAGCAGAGTCCGTCAGCAAGGTCTCCGAGGGACCTAGAACGGCGCAGGAAGTCTGCATCCTGAGTCCCCCTCAGGTCTCCCAGCGTCGCTCGCGAGTCCCTCCGGTCTCTGCAGCTGGGGCTGGAGCACCTTGGTCGCGGTCACCTGTTCACTGTAAGCCAGTGCCTCTCGCAGCAGCCGGCGAGGAGGCACCTTCAGCCCTATTTGAAATGGCAAATGCCACTGGAGGTGCCACGTGCAGCTGCGTGTCCCCTGAAGCCCCCACAGATGGACTCTGAAGTCCAGCCTCCGCCTGCCCCCGAGGGTAGTGCCGATCCACCTCACACCTCCTTCCACGACAGACAGCCTGTGGCACCTGCCCTACTAAGTGACAACCCAGCTCAAACGGGTCCAAAACATAAAATAGAAATGGAACTGAAAATGGGTGGTTCGGAGGGGCGCGCTGAGCAGAGGCCGCGCCACTGCACGGCCGCGGCTGGTCTTGTCACTCAAACTCGGAGTCGTCCAGCTGAGCCCCGTGAGAGCTGGCATCATGTTTAAATAAATAGGGTGGATAAGTAACTCCCGAAGTCCCATCGAGGAAGGGAGCCAGCTCCTGAGGCTTTCTGACCCGGTTGCCCTGGGTTACCATTTGAGTCACTCAGTCCCAGCCACTTTTGGAATCGCTGAGACCAAGGGCATCAGGTAGTTTTTACCCAGCTTTTTTGCCACTATGACTTAAAGACCCACCAGCACAACTGTGGAGGAGGAAGAGTGGATTTGGGGCTCAGGGTGGCAGAGGGCTCAGTCCACAGACGGCCGGCTCCGTTCCTCAGGGCCTGAGGGGAGGCCGAACCTCAGGAGGAAGAGTGTGGTGCAGGGAAGCAGCTCCCCTGGGGACCAGGAGGCAGAGAGAGACTCCACTCCCAGATGCACTCGTGTCCCCAGAGCCAGGCCCCAGTGCCACCTCCTCACCACACCACCTGCCTCCAGGTGCCCCCAGCGGATCCCCCAGGGAGCCAGGCACTGACCAGGTTGAGGCTCTCAGGACCCGATCGTGTCCCCTCTGAGCCTTCCTGTACCGTCTCCACGGGGGCTTCTGGGGACACCCACACCCACACCACAGTTAGTCATGGTGGCAAGTCCATAACTAGACAAGCAAAGGGAAAGAGGGATCCCAGACCAAGGGGCGAAGACGGACGCTGAGGCTTGGTGTCATCCCGGGGAAGAGCTCTAGATCGCCACACTCTCTCTTTGACTAACAACCTAATTATATTATGAGAAGACAGATAGGATGTTCCCTTTGAAGCACTGGAACTTTTAAAGGCAATAGAATCTCAAATCCAAAGAAGATCTTGTTTGAAAAAATCAAGGCTGTCCAGCGTGAGTCCATTACCCCAGCCGCTCAGAGTTCACACTCAGAAATCTGATCAGTGGAAACTGTCCTGGGGTAAGTGACGCAGTCAGGAGACACAGGAGGAAACTCTTGCATGCTGCCAGGGATTGGAGCCCAGCGTCTTTGTAGAAAGGGGGTTCTCTGTGATCCAAAGGAAACAGCACCCGGGACAAGGGGCAGCCCAGATCCGGTCTCTGTTCTGTTTTGGAGATCGTGTCTCCTGTCGGCTAAAGCATTTCCAAGTGGCTTTGCTGGTCACTTCAGGCTTGGCTTAGGTGGAGTGGAGCCCAGACTCAGGAATCTTCTGGGTTTGCCCCCTTCGGTCAGCCAGAGAAGATGTGGGCATGAGTTAAATAGACTCAGCCTCCGCCTTGGGAGGCCGAGGACACAGAAGGTCCACGTAGACTCTGAGAAGGTCCCACCAGAGCCGAGCTGAGGCCCGTTGGAGATGCCCACCCAGGGGTGAGTGCTGGACACGCCAGCTGGCCAGGAGCTTCACTTGACCCGGTTGCGGATTGAAAGGCATGGCTCCGGCCAACACGTACTGTCCCTTGTGTTCTTGACAATCGCCGTGTTGACCCGAGCGAGATGGAATCTCAGTGTGGTTTTAATCTGCAGTTCTCCAATCGCTGGAGATGTTGGGCGTTTGTAGCTTCACATATCGGTTGACCACTTCTGTTTCTTCTGCGAAGTGCCTGTTCACTTCCTCTGCCCGTTTATGGAGTGACTTCTTGACTTTTGGGGTGTTCAGGTTTTTGAGTTCTTTGTCCATCCTGGAGATCGATGCTCCATCTGAGGAGCAGGTGGTAAAGATTTTCTCCCATTCTGAAGGCTCTCTCTCCACGTTCTTGGTTGTTTCCTTTGCTGAGAAGAAGCTTTTCTTATTTTATTAAGCCATTTAAAAAATTTGTTCTAATAGGTCATACATGGCAGTAGAATGCCTTTTGACATCTTGTAGACAAAGGGAGCATAACTTTTTATTCCTCTGGCTGTCCAAGGTGCTGACTCACACCAGTAGTGTAATCATACGTCTGTACAGGCTAATAATGTCTGTCTCATTCCACCGTCCTTCCCACCCCACCACCCCTCCTTCCCCTCTGCACAATCTAAAGTTCCTCCATTCTTCCTGTCCCCGACTCCCACTATAGATCAGCATTCGCTTATCAGAGAAAACATTCAACCTTTGGTTTTGGGGATTGGCTTCTGAAAAGAAGTTTTGTGCTTTGATGCTAACCCATTTATTGATTCTCAAGGGGAAAAAGATACACTCATCCATGGCTGCTGGGACTGCAAATTGGTGCAGCCACTCTGGAAAGCAGGATGGAGATGCCTCAGGAAACTAGGAAGGGAACCACCATTTGACCCAGCTGTCCCACTCCTTGGTTTACACCCAAAGGGCTTAAAGTCAGCACACTACAGTGACACAGCCACATCCATGTTCATAGCAGCTCAATTCACAATAGCTTAACTGTGGAGCCAACCTAGGTGCCCTTCAACAGATGAATGGATCAATAAAATTTGTTGTATGTGCACAATGGAATATTAGTCAGTCATAAAGAAGGATGAAATGATGGCATTTGCTGGTAAATGGATGGAGCTGGAGCCAATCCTCCAAACCAAGGGCCGAGTGTTCTCTCTGATATGCAGAAGCTACTTCACAATAAGTGGGGAGAACTGGAGCTCACTGGATGAGACAAAGGGGACTGAGGGGAAGGGAGGGGGATGGGAATGGGAGACAGTGGAATGAAGGGGACAGAACTTTCCTGTTCACATGTGGACATGCGACCAGGGAAACTCCACATCCTGTCCCACCACAAGGATGGGGGGTCACACTCCATGTGTGTGACATGTCAGAGTGCATCCTGCTGTCATGGACAGCTAAGGACAAATAAAAAAATCAGGTGGGGTTGCAAATTAGTGCAGCCACTCTGGAAAGCAGTGTGGAGATTCCTCAGAAAGCTGGGAATGGAACCACCATTTGACCTAGCTATCCCACTCCTTGGCCTATACCCAAAGGACTTAAAATCAGCATACGACAGAGATACAGCCACATCAATGTTCATAGCTGCTAAATTCACAATAGCCAGATTGTGGAACCAACCTAGATGCCCTTCAGTTGGTGAATGGATAAAGAAACTGTGGTATATATATATACAATGGAATATTACTCAGCCATGAAGAATGATAAAATTATGGCATTTGGAGGCAAATGGATGAAATTGGAGAATATTATGCTAAGTGAGATAAGCCAATCTCAAAAAACCAAAGGACGAATAATATCGCTAAGAAGTGGATGATGTCACATAATGGGGGGTGGGAGGGGGGCAAGAATGGAGGAAGGAGGGACTGTACAGAGGGAAAAGAGAGGTGGGAGGGGTGGGGGAGAAGGAAAAAAATAATGGAATGAATCAAACATCATTACTCTATGTAAATGTATGAATATGCAAATGGTATGCTGTTACTCCATGTACAACCAGAAACAACATGTATCCCATTTGTTTACAATAAAAATAAATTTTAAAAAATTTTAAAAAAAAGGAAGAGAGACAATGCTATGCAGCAGCAGAGACCCAGTCTGCGTAGGAGGGCCAGGCGGGAAAGGGGAGCTGAATTTCTAAAGTCTCCGCCACGGAAGGCGACAGCATTGCTCTGACATATTAAAAGGACAGGAGCCACTGTTCTCCCCCGCTTCACTTTCTAGTGTTCCAGTGGCTCCTATGTTGATCAGCTTCCTAGGGCTGCGACAAGATACCCACGACAAACAACTTAGACTGATTTGTTTCACTCCTGGTTTCAGAGGTTGAGACCTGCTGGCCCTGTGGCTTTGGGCCTGTGGCCAGGCAGTGCATCCCGGCAGGAGCACCTGGTGCAGCCCAGCTGCCCCCTCACCGCAGCCTGGAAGCAAGCAGAGATGCAAACGTGGCCAGGGCCCCGCTCCCTCCAGGGCCCGCCCCTGTGACGTCACTTCCATGCACTTGGCCCCGCCTCCTTCAGGTTCCACCACTTACCAGTGGTGCCCTAGTCTGAGGCCAGGTCCTTAACATATAGGCCTCTGGGGCCATTTCAGATCCAAGCTATAGCACCAGGGTCAGATGCAGTCTGAGCATAGTACATGGAAAATTCCAGAAATAAACAATTGATCAATTTTAAGTAACTTGTATAACAGTATGTTGTTATTATTATTATTGGTACTGGTGTTTGAACTCGGGGGCTCTTGACCACCAGCCACATCCCCAACCCTTTTGATATTTTATCTAGAGAGAGGGCCTTGCTAAGTTGCTGAGGCTGGCCTCCAATTTGTGATCCTCCTGCCTCAGCCTTCCAAGCCGCTGGGATGACAGGCGTGCACTACTGTGCCTGACATAACAGTATATTTTATTGTTGTTCTGTTTTATTCTCATCATTACCCATGTCTTACTGTTAGTAATTTACAAAGTGAACTTTATCACAGATACTCATGTACAGGAAAGATGTAACAGCCAGATGTGGTGACGCATGCCTGTCATCCCAGCGGCTTGGGAGGCTGAGGCAGGAGGATCACAAGTTGGAGGCCAGCCTCAGTAACTTAGCGAAGACTTAAAGTAACTCAACGAGACCCTGTCTCTAAATAGAATATAAAAAGGGCTGGGGATGTGACTTGGTGGTGAAGCACCCCTGGGTTCAATCCCAAAAAAGAAAACCATAACCTATATGTGGTTTGGTATCATCCTTGATTTCAGGTGTTCGTTAGGGATTTGGGAACATTGCCCTCATAGAAAAGGGAGGGACTATTTCCAGAAAAATCAGATGTATTCATATTGAAACATCATGTAGGTACTGTTAACATCCAAAATAAATTATTGAGAGCATGGTTATTTCAAGGTGATCGATATTATCAATCATCTGTGGTTCAACAGTCAATCCCAGCCACTGGGATCACAGGCCTGGGCCACCACGCCCGGCTACGCTCTTTTTCTCTGCAGTCAATGATTCTTTTGTTCTCATATAGTTTATTTTCTGTGTGTCCATCATCAATTCAACCCCACACTCTGTATCTGTTGCCTGTATTTCTTCGTCATAAGATCACACACGTCAGATGCACAGGTTGAGTATCCCTTATCCAAAATGCTTGGGACCAGAAAGGTTTCAGATGTCATTCTGGCCCTGGACTCTGGGGCACTTACGTATGCCTGGTGAGATTTCCTGGGGACAGGGACGCACGTCTAAACATGAAATCCATTTATGTTTTGTGAGCACCTCATACACCCAGCCGGGCGGTGATTTTACTCAATGTTTGTAGCAGATCCGTGTTTTGACCGTGACCCATGCTGTGTGAGGAGGTGTGGAATCTTCTCCACGTCATGTCATGTCAGTGCTGAGAAGCTTTCGTGCTTAGGAGCCTTTTGTACTTTGGATTTGCGGATGAGGGTGTCCAACCTGTCCTGTCCGTTCCTCTGTACTATCAGAAGTCTCCTCTGGACTCTCCTGCCCCGCTCGGTCGGTCCTGCCTCAGAGCTGACCTTCTGGAATCTTCAGCACCATCTTGACAGTGCCTTGGACGGCTCTGTATGTGGGGTCTACTGTTTCCTGATCCCCAACAGCTCCTCCTTCCCTGGTTTAGTCTTCCATTTCGTTCGAGAGCATCCTTCAGGAGCTTCTTGGGGAAGGATGCGTGGGAGGGATTTTTTTTTTTTTTTTTTGAGAACTTACATCTCAAAATGTCTCAATTTTACCCTCGAACTTTGCAGAGAGTTTGGCGGAGGAGAGAGATCTCGAGTAGGAGAGTAGAGGGAGCCACGGCGCCTTGCTGGTAGGGTTCCAGGGCTGCTCCTCAGAAATCCTCCAAAGATGCTCAGGCAATGTGTCTGGAACCACCAACAGGTGACGATCGGCCTCCAGAGGGACAGGGCCACGCGATGAAGGGAAGATCGTCCTGGATTACTGGGTTCAGTGTGATCACAAGTCACAGGGTCCTTGTCAGACAGTGAGAGTAGAGTTAGAGAAGGAGGAGGGAGGACGGAAGCAGAGGTGGAGTGTGTGTGGTGAGGGGGAGAGAGAGAGAGTGAATATTTTTTTGGTCCAGGGATTGAACCCAGGGCTGCTCAACCCCTGAGCCACCTCCTCAGCCCTTTTTATATTTTACTGAGAGACAGGGTCTCACTGAGTTGCTCAGGGCCTTGCTAAGTGGCTGAGGCTGGCCTCCAACTTTTGATCCTCCTGCCTCAGCCTCCCAAGCCGCTGGGATGACAGGCTTGTGCCACTTCACCTGGCCAGAGAAATTGGCTCTAGAAGGTCCTCCAAAGGCCCACCTGGTAAAAGGCATAGTCATGAGCCCCTGGTGCTGTCAGGAGGTGATGGAATCTTCCCAGTGGGAGGAAGTTAGGCCATTGGGCCATGCCCTCAAAAAGGATATTGGGACCCCAGCTCCCCACCTCTCCCTGGTTTTCCTTCCCAGCCACCACAGGGTGAGCAGGGTCACTCCACCACATGCCCCTGTCCCCATGGCATGCTGCCTCCCCACAGGTCCAAAGCAACAGGGTCAGCAGACCCTGTCCGGAAACCTTTGAAACCAGGAACTAAAACAAACCTTTCTTCCACATAAGTGGACTAGCTCGGGTATTTTGTCACAGTAATGGAAAACTGACTAAGACGCAGGGGTGGAGCAGGGCCCTAGAAACTAGGAAAGGCAAGGAACAGATCCTCCCTTAGAGTCTCCAAAAGGACCATGACTCAGCCGTCACATTTTTAGTCCAGAGGAAGCTATTTTGAATGTATGGACTCCAGAACTTCTGCACTTGCATTGTTAGAAGCCACCAAATTTGTGGTTATGTTTTATGGAAACTAGTACAAATGCAAGGTTGACATTGGATTCCTGATCTTTTATTCCCTTTCACCATCTCTGGACGCTTGTAGGCTCTCTTCTGTGTCCAGGGTCCTGAGGGTTCAGGATGCCCAGTGGGCCCCAGGGGTGCTTAACCCCTGAGCCACACCCCTGATCCACACCCCCAGCCCTTGTAATATTTTATTTAGAGACAGGGTCTCACTGAGTTGCTGAGGTCCTCGCTAAGTTGCTGAGGCTGGCCTCCAACTTGCCATCCTCCTGCCTCAGCCTCCCACGTCACTGAATTACAGGTGTGCACCACTGCTCCCGACTTTACTTAGGATTTTGTTTCTGAAATTCCTGTATTTGAATACTGAGCCTTACAGACCAGTCCTTCCAGTTTCTTATCTTTTCTCCATAATTCTCTAATTCTTTGTCTATTTTCTGCCCATATTTTATCTTCTAAACTTTCCCTTGAGCTTTTAATCCCAGATTTCCTGATTTTAATTTCCAAGAATGCTTTTATTTTGTTCTCTCTCCGTTTATTTCTATTACCTCTGCTGTGCTTCATGATGGAACAATGACTTCTTTTATCTTTCTGAGGATATTAATAACTAAAAAAAATTTAAAAAAAATTTTAGATGCTGATAGGCCTTTATTTTGCTCATTTATTTATATGAGGTACTGAGACTCCAACCCAGTGCCTCACACATGCTAGGCAAGCGCTCTGCCACTGAGTCCCAACCTCAGACCCTCAATGACTATTTTTAAAAGCTCCCTTTCTTTTAAAATCAAATTTTCCCCCCAAATTGCTATTTTCTATTTGGCCTATCTTTCTCCTTTTGCTTTCTTGTTTTATTTGTGTTCTTGAGACGAGGTCTCACCATGTTGCCCAGGCTGGCCTCAAACTCCTGGGCTCCAGCGATCCTCCTGCCTCGGCCTCCCCAGTAGCTGGGACCCCAGGCGCATGCGCCGTGCCTGGCTTCCGCCCGGGCTCACCTCCGTCCGCATTGGTCTCCCTGATTTGTGATAAGAGGTTTTCTTCTGTAGTTCGAGAGCCCTGGGGGGTCCCCTCACATTTAGAGATGGAAACCACCTGCGATCGCTGAGCTTGGACGGCGGGGCCCGCAGCCTCCGCTCGCCCACTGGCCTTGGAGCCTCCCCGCTGCGGGTGGAGACTTCTGGAACAGCTGGGAAGAGGCCGGGGTTGTCCACCCGCAAGACACAGGTGCACTCTCATCTCCGCAGCGTGACGACAGTGACCTTCACGGAGCCACGCCCCCGAGTCCCCTCAAGACAAACCTCCCTCCCCTGCTGGGGAGGGTCCCGCTGCACCTTGAGCAAACCTTCCTGCTCCCTGCTCGTCGCCACCCTCGTCCACCCTGCGGCCAGAGACATGCAGAGTGTCTCAGCCCTGGGATTTCCGGGGGCTCCGCAGGGTAACTGGTGTGTCTCACCTGCACTGCCTGCTGAGGACCGGGTCCCCTGGGGCTCCGAGGGCTGTCACTCACCTTCTCTCTATCCGCACCCCAGCTGTGCCGCCCACCTCTCCTCCTGTCCCCTCTCCACATGTCCTCTCTCCCTTAAATCAAGTCTCCTCTTCTCCCCTGCGACAGGCTTAGGAAGGGCGAGGCAGCTCCTGTGCCCAGTTTACGGTCTCCACTTGGTGCACCTAACATGGGACTCACTAAAGAGGACCATCCCTTAATGCTTCCCTCTCCCGTCCAACAAAATCCTTTCCAGAAATAATCATGAATCAAGCAAATAAAAAAATAAGAATATAAGCCAGGCGTGGTGGCACATGCCTGTCATCCCAGGGGCTCAGGAGGCTGAGGCAGGAGGATCGCAAGTGGAGGCCAGCCTCAGCCACTTAGAGAGGCCCTAAGCAACTCACTGAGACCCTGTCTCTAAATAAAATATCAAAAAGAACTGGGATGTGGCTCAGTGGATAAGCACCCCTACGTTCAATCATTGGTACCAAAAATAAGTAAATAAACAGTAAAGTTTCTTTTATGGAACTTTGTATAATCATGCCATTACGCACACACACCCCACACACAGAAAAGGCGATGGATTGATATTTTTAATCCCGTTAAGTTTTGTTTAAAGAGATACAGAGCGCAGTTCACACTCTATTTACTATTTTAAATTTCAAACAAATAAAAACTCCAAGCCACCGCCAAGAGAACAATGGAATGGAACTAATTCAAGTTTTGCTTTTTTCTCTTGCAACATCACTATATTGTTGTTGGCTTCGAATGTACTGTTTTAAAAGCAGGAACGTGGGGCTGGGGATGTGGCTCAGCAGTAGAGCGCTTGCCTAGCATGGGTGACGCCTTGGCTTCCCCCAGGAGCCTGGACCATAGACAGACTGGAGACAGAAGCCCAAAGAAACCTTCACAGGATTTCAAACTCATGTGTGCAGCTGGGTCTGTCTGTCCTGGAACCCAACTCCATAACTGGGAATTCTGCTTTTCACTTTCATATGGAATACATGGTTGATTAAATGGTGAATAACAAATGTGCTAATTCAACATGTACATATGTGTATATATAATGTGCAGTATACATATATACTTTGAATTAGCATGGTTTATTATGTTTACATTAATATATCAAATGTTTTAATACACATTCATGTACTATAAACTTATAGAAAATTTTGAAGCCTATATAATTTGAAATACATATATATATCTATGTATATAATTTGAGAAGGGACACTTTCAGCAACAGATCTCTTAGTTCCTTTTTGTTGCTGTAACAAAATACCTGAGGCCAACTAGTTTGCAGAGAAAAGAGCTTTATTTTGGCTCATAGTTCAGAAGTCCAAGACCATGTGTGTGTACATATGTGCATATATATGTATACATACATACACACACATAAACATTGATATTTTAATCCCATTAATATATTTTTTATACCAGGGTTTGAACCCAGGAGCACCCAACCACTGAGCCACATCCCCAGACCTTTTTATTTTTTATCTAGAGGCAGGGTCTAGCTAAGTTGCTGAGGGCCTCACTAAGTTGCTGAGGCTGGCCTCCACCTTGCCATCCTCCTGCCTCAGCCTCCTGAGCCGCTGGGGTTTCAGGCGTGTGCCTCCACCGCGCCCAGCCCATGTTTATTCTTAAAGAGAGGGATTTGTACAGCTCACTGTTTTACATTTTAAACAGAAATAAATATATATGTATATTTCCATACATACATAGTCTCCATTAAAAATGGGCTTCCCCATTCCCTGCATCTGGGGCGAACTTTCCCCATTTCCCTGCCTTCAGGATGAGCATCCCGTTCTGGAAGTTTCTTAAATTATGTTTAAGGTAATGTCTGTTGACCGTCTGCTGTACTCCAGGACCCTTTGCCTGTTGACTTCGCATGGATTTCTCACTGAGTCCCCTGCTCCGTGTTAACTGTGCCTCTGGTTAAACGTGGAACTTGAGCCTCCTCCTTGAATGGCATTGAGGGAGCCTCCGAGCCTCCTCACCACCCAGTCTCATCACTTCCCAGCCTCCTCACCACCCAGCCTCCTCCCCTCCCAGCCTCCTCACCACCCAGCCTCCTCCCCCTCCCAGCCTCCTCACCCTCCCAGCCTCCACACCCCTAGCCTCACCTCCCAGCCTCCTCCCCCTCCCAGCCTCCTCTCCTCCCAGCCTCCTCACCCCCAGCCTCCTCACCTCCCAGCCTCCTCACCCACCCAGCCTCCTCACCCCCCAACCTCCTCACCTCCCAGCCTCCTCCCCCTCCCAGCCTCCTCATCCCTAGCCTCCTCACCTCCCAACCTCCTCCCCCTCCCGGCCAGCAGCAGGACAGTCAGCAGTCTCTCCCACCACCTGGGGAAGTGAAGGGGGTGATGCGAGCCCCCGAGGCCTCTGCTCCTGGCCGCTCCAGCGCAGCCCCGTCTCCCGCAGGCAGGATTCCTGCCGCGCCCTCATCTTGAACGTCTGTCCCCAGGCTCCTCCTCCTCTCCATGGCAGTGCGATGGATTTTGAGCTCACCTGGGGAAGCTCAGGTGTCTACGCTGCACTTTGCAAGCCAGCCGTCGTCTGAGTCTCCTGCCTGGGCTCCCCAACGTCACTTCACCCGTCATCAAGGCGGAGCTGACTTCTCTGGGGGCGGGCAGCGCCACCACGACCACCCCCCATGGGGCGGGGCCAGCCCTGTCCCCGCCCTGCTTCATCTGCTGCCCCCCAGGGTGCTGGGCCCTCGGAGACCTGCTGCTATAACAAAATTCCTGAGGCTAGATAATTTATGAAGGAAAGAGGGTTATTGTGGCTCCCAGTTCTGAAGCCAAGAGCTCCGGTGCCGGCATCTGCTCAGCCTCCAGTGAGGGCCCTGCGCTGCTCCAGGCACCGAGGTAAAGTAAAGGAGGGACTGGACACAGCAGACGGGACGTGTGCAAGAGAGGCCAAAGGCAGTACGGCCACTCTGGAATCAGGACGGAGATTCCTCAGAAAACCTGGAATGGACCCACCATTTGACCCAGCCATCCCACTCCTTGGTTTATACCCAAAGGACTTAAAATCAGCATACGACAGTGACGCAGCCACATCAATGTTTATAGCAGCTCAATCCACCATAGCTAAACTATGGAACCAACCTAGGTGCCCTTCAGTGGATAAATGGATCAAGAAAATGTGGTGTATATACACAATGGACTATTACTTGGTCGTGAAAAAGAACGAAATGATGGCATTTGCTGGTAAATGGAGGGAAATGCTGAATACTGCATTAAGCGAAAGTAGCCAAACTCAGAAACTCAAAGATTGAAGGTTTTCTCTCACATGCAGAAGCGAGAGTAAAATAAAAGAGAGCAGAAAGGAAGGCCAAGATTATACAAAGAACCAATCAAACGTAAATTAATAAAGGTCTATAGAGGAGAGGAAGGAGAAGGGGAGAGGGGAGGAAGGACGAGAAAGGGAAAAGGGAGAGGGAAAAGGGTGGATCATGAACTGAAATTGATTTCCATGTATGTAAGAGTTCATTGGAATGAACCCAACCAGTATATATAACTAATAAAAAGATAGAGGCCAAAAGGAGGTGCTTGCTAAGCTTGCTTTATCACAACCCACTTGGAGATATCTAATCCACCCTCCAGGCAACTACATTCATCCATTTGTGGGCACTCCACCCACATGACTTAATCTGATTATGTCGCAATTAAATTTCAACATGAGTTTGGCAGGCACTAACCATATCCAAACCACAGAAGGATACTTTCTTTCTTTCTTTTTTTTCTTGGTACCAGGGGCCCTTAACCACTGAGCCACATCCCGAGTCCTTTTTATATTTTATTTCGAGACAGGGTCTCACTGAGTTGCTTAGGGCATCTCTCAGTTGGTGAGGCTGGCCTCCCACTTGCAATCCTCCTGCCTCAGCCTCCTGAGTCGCTGGGATAACTTGACCACCACAGCTGGACTTCCTTCTTCTTTGAATGCAAACCTAGAACTAACTAACTGGTTTGTTTTCTGCATTGTCACCGGAAGAAGCAGTTGGCTGGTCAAATCCGAAAGTGCTCTTTGAATAGGTAACCTCAAGTGAATTCAGATTTCTTCCCTTCAAAGCATCCTATTTTCCTCCTCCAACTTTTATTTTGACAAATTTCACATCCATCCCCAAAGTAAAAAGAATAATACAATGAAAAAAAAATCCCTGTCAATTCACCAACTGTTAGCATTTTGCAACATTTTATTTTAGAAATTTCTCTCCTGTTTGTATCCACGGACACACACACACACACACACACACACACACTTTTAAAAAAATCATTTGAAAGTAAACTTCAGCCATATTTCACCTCTAAATATGGTAGCAAGTATTTAATAGGTATTGTCCTACATAACTATCACATAATCAGCCCTTCCAGGAAACATGCCAAGGAAGGCACATTATTTTTGTATAGAGTTTATATTCAAATCTCTCCCATTGTTCCAGCAACATCCTTCACAGAGTTTTTTGTTTGGTGTTTGATATGCGTCTTCATCTTTAAGCCAGAATATACATGTGTTTTGTAACGCCAGTATTTCTAGAATCCTGCCCAGTTGTTTTCTTCTCTTTTTTTTGGTCCCAGGGATTGAACCCAGGGCTGCTTAACCACTGAGTCACATCCCCAGCCCTTTTTATATTTTATTTAGAGACAGGGTCTCGCTGAGTTGCTGGGGCCTCACTAAATTGCTGAGGCTGGCCTCCACCTTGTGATCCTCCAGCCTCAGCCTCCTGAGCTGCTGGGATGACAGGCATGTGCCACTGAGCCCAGTTTTTTTTTTTTTTTTTTTGGTATCAGGGATTGAACCCAGGGGTGCTTAACCACTGAGCCACATCCCCAGCCCTTTTAAAAATTTTAATTTAGAGACAGAGTCTTGCTGACATGCTTAGGGCCCTGGTTTTCTAGAACAGTCCTTGGGTTGAATTCGTCTGATGTTTTCTTCCTCTTTACATCCAGGTCTTAGGTGTTTGGGAGGAATAGTGTAGAAGGGCCACTCTGTCCCCCATGCCATGCAAAGGGTGCTGGACGATGTCCCTTTGCCTCTTTATTCCCTGAGTCAGGGTTGTTCACTTGGTTAAAGCATTAACAGAGCGAGAGGTGCCTTTCTCTCTTTGCAAGAAACCCAGCTTTTAAAACCTTTTTTTGGTGAATAGTTTCTATCCAAGAATCTGCACCTACTGCCAGCCCCGAATTAGAAGTAAAGCAAGACTTGGTCGAGCCTCCCTACTCTGGGGGTCACGTGTAGTATCTCATTTAATGCTGCCAACCCTAGATTCATTGCTCCCATTTTACAGATGGGTTAACTGAAGCTGAAAAGGATCAAGTCACACCCTAAAGGGTGTGCACACTGGGATCTAGATGCAGGATGTCATAAAGCTGACACGTGCCCTCTTTCCCCACCCCACCTCGCCAGGAAATCCGATCCAGGTCTTCAGCTCAGAGCCGTGGAGAAGTACCCACCGCTCTTTTGTAAACTTAGGCAATCAGAAACAGAAGGGCTGTTCAAAACACGCAGAGGCCAGCTCTTTAAGACAGGATCAGAATTCCTTCTTTCAGAGCGCTTGCGTGTGGGTCAGCACTCATTGATTACTTTCTGAATTTGCTCTCTCATCTAGTTCTACTTTTGAGAAAGCAGGGGGAAAAAAATCACAGCCAAGGCAGCATATCTGAATAAATTGAGCAGAAAATGTGGGCACATTACATTCTAGAGATCACGGGAGCGGGACACAGAGGGGCTGTGTCCCTGGCTTCCCGGGTCCACCCTGTCGGGCTTTCCCGGGAGACAGGCAGCCGGCGGCCCAGTGCGAGAACTACATCTCCCAGGCTCCTCTGCGGCGAGGCTCCACCCCACTCGGCCTCTGAGCAGGAGTTAAGCGCCCAGGGGCACCTGTGCCGCCCGTCCTGCCGCCCCTCCAGCTAGAACGTCAACCATTTGTTGTAGAATGGGAACCCATCCATGCTACCCTGTGGTGACCGTGGACATGGCAGAGGTGACAGAGGATGTGTCACAGGGACGGGCCACAGAGGGTCAGGGTGGAATACTGAGATGATAAGGGCAGAAGACACAGGTGCCGGGTGAGCTCTGTCCCACCACGTGAGTGGCCCCCGGTCCTTGGCAATGGCTGGGTCTTTGCAGTTGAGAAGCCACCTGCGACCTCTGGACTGCCCATGTCCTTTCTTTAGTCACTCTGGTTTGGGAATTTTTTTTTTTTTTTTTTTTAATTGCTGAGGTTGGCCTCCAACTTGCGATCCTCCGGCCTCAGCCTCCTGAGCTGCTGGGATTACAAGCATGTGCCACTGAGCTGAATCCATGTGCAAACTAAGGCCAAGGCCGTGGTCAACTTCATCCGATCCCCATTTTCTTCCCTCCCCCTCACATCTTTCCGAGTACAGCCTGTGCTCCCCCAAATGTATATTCCCTGCTGAGCTCCTTACATGCTGTATCCTTGGCCCGAATACCCTTCTGCTTCCGGTCCCCGCCTGGTAAACTCCTATGCAACCTATGATACCCTGCTCAAATAGCCCCTCCGCGGGAAACCTTCCCGACTTTCCATCCCTGGCTAGGCAGGGTTCATTTTCTCTTCTTTGAACCCACGTTAAAGCATTCAAAGCTCCATTTGTACTGACCCTGATGGACCCTGATTATTGGTTCACATGTCGATCTTTCAAACAAGAGAGTCACATTCCTAAAGTTGAGGTGTCGCTTGATCTTTCTCAGCTTCGACTAACCCGTCTGTAAAATGGGGAGAACAACTCTCAGGTTGGCAGAATTAAATGAGATAATATGCACTATGATGTTCTCTTCACTCTCAGGTCCCCAACACTGACTTTGCAAAAGCGACTGAGCGACCTTGGCTGCACGCACGTGGACGATGCCCCCCCAACACACCGCTCTGGCCCTGCAGTGACTGCAGAATTTCCAAGCAGAGCCTTTGACTCCGTCCGTTTCTACCTTTCAGCTCCGAGCAGGCGGTCTGGGCTGCAGTGCTAGCGGTTTCCAGAAAACACTCGGGCAGGCTCGAGGCTGACAGGAGGCAGGTCTGTTTTGGGGTCCGGAAACGCTGGCGTGGGTTCTGTTGGGCGGGTGTCGTGCCTGCTTCGCTTCACGTCCCGGCTCCACAGCGCACCAGCTGCGGCCACTCCACAGGCGCATTTGGAACGAATATGCTTTTAAAAATTATTCTTCCCCTCGGTGAATGCAGACTTAGCCTTTTCCAGGTTTCGACAGGCGACGTGTGTATCAATCTCACAGTGGCGGCACCTTGCTGTCCCTGGGACTCAGCGCTCATCAGGGTCGCCCTTAAGGACAGAATCTGTGCCCATTCTGAGAGCTTCGTTAGACGGTGGCCCCTGAAATCTCATAGCTAGGCTGGGTTTCATTTCTGTAGAGATTTTTCTGAACTGTCCTAAATGCATAGAAGTCCTAACATTATTCTCAGGGGAAAAAAAATGCCCAACTTCATCCTCCAAACTGGCTTTTAAACATGAACAGAGAGCAAGCTTTGCCACCTCTGCGCACACAGTGATAAAATGTGTGGGATATATATATTATATCTTTATGTGTTCTTTGCTTATTTTCTGACTCCTGCAGTATTTTAGTCAACTTTTTCACTCCTGTGACTGAAAGATCTGACCAGAACAATTTTAGGGGAGGAAGAGCGGATTTGGGGCTCAGGGTGGCCGAGGGCTCAGTCCACAGACGGCCGGCTCCGTTCCTCGGGCCTGAGGGGAGGCTGAACATCATGGAGGAAGAGTGTGGTGCAGGGAAGCAGCTCCCCTGGGGACCAGGAGGCAGAGAGAGACTCCACTCCCAGATGCACACGTGTCCCCAGAGCCAGGCCCCAGTGCCACCTCCTCACCACACCACCTGCCTCCAGGTGCCCCCAGCAGATCCCCCAGGGAGCCAGGCACTGACCGGGTTGAGGCTCTCAGGACCCGATCGTGTCCCCTCAGAACCTTCCTGCAGTGTCTCCACGGGGGCTTCTGGGGACACACACACCCACACCATAATAGTCAACTAGAACAAAATACACTCCAGTAAGACTGCGCCCCTTACCTGTCTGATGCTTGCTGTGCACTCGGTCTCTGCGACACAGGAGGAACCATCCATCTGTGGATAGAGGGAGCAGCTGCGAGCTGCTTTTGTGGGTGTAGTTGCCCTACCATCCGGGCCCCCCAGAGGGGCACGCCTGGACTCATCGGGAAAATACAGCTTCTTCTCCGCGTCGTCTTTGCTCTTTACCCTCCGTGGTTGGGCATGTTACGCCTGCTGACGTCCATGACCTGGCTCAGCTGCTCCTCCATGCTACTCCCCCCAATGGTGCATGGTCTTCGTTTTGTTTTCCTGCTTTTGTCCAAGGATCCTCTTGGTTGAATTTGATAAACCAACGCATCCCCAAGATTTTGTAGTTTGGCATGGTTTGTCCACCCAACGGTCCACGTGTAGGAAACTTGGTCCTCAGTGCGTGCGTGGCCTCAGTGCGGGCCTGTGGGAGGCCCTTAGGTCAATTGGGTGGACTGCCCTCGGAAGGGATTGTGGGACCCGGGCCTGTCTTCCTCCCTGGCTTCCTGGGTGGAGATGGGATCTCTTCCTCCACACACACTTTGGCCATTGCTGTCCACCATGATGTGACGCAGCAGGAGGACCCTCACCAGAGCTCGGCCAATGCAGGCACCATGCCCCTGAACCTCCGAAACTGTGAACCCAACAAACCTCTTTTAAAATATACTTAATCTACCTCAGGTGCTTCATTATAGCAATGAAGGACAAACTAACACCGTGGGTTATCTAAAATGCCACGACTATTTTGGAAAAGAATTAAAGGTTATTTTCAGAAGATGGTGGCCAACGATGTATTATTATCTATTCAAAAAGGGGCTAAATTGGAACAGGTTCTTAAGTAAGGCGGGCTGCCAGTTTCTTAAATAACAAATGATATCACTGGACACGGAAGAGAGAGAGAGGAAGAGGAAGAAGAGAGATTCAGGATGCTGATAAGTTTTCAATAAACACAGAGTCCCATTCAGCAATTAATAAACCGATTTTATATACCAGGTACTCTCGTAGGTACTGGGGACAAGACAGTCATCGTTCCTATTCTCAAAAAAAAAAAAAAAAAAAAACAAACCTAGATCACATTGTCCATTGGGAATAAAACACAAATATCAACTATGACTCACACAAGGAATTTCAAATTATCTTGTAGACACGTTACCAGAGGGAAAATAAAGAAAGTAATTTTCATGGTAAATAGTGGCTAAACCAATCTAGGCAAACTACTGTCATCTCAATATGTAATCAATGTCAACATTCTTGGTGCTTTCTGTTCTTTTTCTTATGCCATCTCCAAAATACACTGTGTATTTGAGGCACACAGCACACCTCAGGTTAGAGGCGTCGTATCTCAAATGGTCAAAGGTATACGTGGCGGGTGGCTCCACACTGGACAGAAGATAAGGGTGCTTTTGACCAGGCTGGTGAGGGTTAGGTTTTCTGTGGAACTGACACCTGAGCAGAGACTGGAGGGAGTAAGAAAAAGAGAAAGAACCACAACAAAGCCGGAGAAAGAAAGATCCTTCCGGGTGGAGGGCCCTAATCAGAACTGAGTGTAAAAAAGCATTCAAACCTGACTAGGAGACCATGTGCCAAACACTCTCTCTTAAAGGTATTTCCCTCCCTGCTTGATATCATAACCATCTTGCATGCCTTTAGGATGTACCAGGTTCCTGGTATCTGCAAAGGATTGTTTCTGGCATCTTTCCCACAAAAAGTCTGCAGATGCCCAAGTCTCTTAAATATTAAATACCTAGTATTTGCTTACATTGAACTCGGGGGTGCTTAACCCCTGAAACACACCCCCAACCCTTTTTATATTTTATTTAGAGACAGGGTCTCTCTAAATTGCTCAGGGCCTCGCTAAGTGACTGAGGCTGGCCTCCACTTTGCGATCCTCCTGCTTCAGCCTCCCCAGCCACAGGGATGACAGGTGTGCACCACCGTGCCTGGCTTAAATCCTCTTAAGATGACTTTTAATATCTGAACCAGGCAAGGGCTACGGCAATAGTTTTGTACAGTATTGTTTTTGGAATAATGACAAGAAAAATGTCGCATTGATACAGATGCAATTTAAAAAACAGATTTGTTTTCTATCCTCAGTTGAACCTGTGGAGGCAGAACCCACGGATACAGAGAGCTGAGTGTGTCATTTCATGTGTATAATAGTCATACTTTAAAAAGGGGGCGTATAAATGCATTATCAGCTCTTCTCTAGGATTAGACATTTGTAGGGTTCTGCTCTTTGTCTCGGGAACCTGACTCACCCAGCTTAACTTTGCACCTCTGATCAAATCAGGGCCCCACACTCTTTTGAACACTCAGTGGCATTTATAGCGTCCCCAGCAGCGGGACCACTAGAAGCCACCCCCAAGGCTGTTTATCAAGTGAGCCTTCTGTGGGCCCTTGTCGGCTGCCGTATGCCAGCCTACGGTGCTGCTTTTCTGAAACAGCGTCTTCTAGTTCTTTCTGCAAACTTCCCCACTGTCTGCATGTGGGGTTCTCCTTCCTTCCTTCCTGCTCCTTTCCTGAGCCCCCTTTCTTTCAATGTTCCTCCATATTCAACTCTGCAGACTGAGCTGCTTCTTAGCTCTGCTGGAGTTGGGAGTTCCTGTGGGTACAGCCGCCTCTACTTCCCACTGCCCCACAAAGTTCTGATTTGTCTTCAGGGAATTAACCAAGCCACGCTTATCACCTTCATAAAGGTGGTTATGCTGCTGCTCCTTGGCTGGGCAGTGGTGGCCCACAGCTGTGATCCCAGCGACTAGGAGGCTGAGGCAGGAGGATCATATGTTAGAGGCCAGCCTCAGCAATTTTGCAAGACCCTGAAAAAGAAATAGATAGCGTGGGCTGTAACTTCGTGGTAAAGCTTTGTGGTTCAATCCACAGTACTCCTCTCCACCAACAAAAAAATATGTCCCCGTACCCCAGGGGAGACCCAGGGTTCCTATCACCACAGGCACAGGGCTGCTGGCTACTCAGAAACAATCTATTTTGCCTCCAAAAGAAGAAATGCCAAATGTTACCCCCCTCTATGGACTCCTTCCTGGCCAGGCTGCCCTCTCTTCATGACCAGACTTGGTTCAGCTATTGCATTACAGTAGCGTTTTTGTAACTGTAACAACGCTCCCGATGTTCTGGTCTAATCTCTAAAATAAACACATGCGGTTTAAACTTAGAGGTAGGACACACATTACTCCCAGCGTTTTTGAACTTGGTCTTTGCGATCTGCTTTGGGTGCCAAGATTCTATCTCGTGGTTCTTCGTCACATGCTCAGGGCCTCCCATCCCTCTCTTCTTCTGTCCTCCAAGGCAGGCGCCTGGGTGTGGGTTGGTGTGCCTCTGTCTCTCCCGCTTCAGATCTGCATGTTCTTGTGTTGACGTGTCACAAATAGACAGAGGCAAGAAAGCACTCGGAGAGTCTCAAAGGCTGGAAGGGTTTTTCTGGTGCGGTAGCAACAGTCCAAGTACCATCTCCATCCGAGCGAGTCAGGTTGGCCACATCCCAGACTCAACCCAATAAAAGGTGGAAGTGGCCTTTGCCACCCAGGCCAGTGCAGCTCTTGCTGGGGACTGGGGATTTCTCTGCTGCATGCCATCACGCAGGGAGTGACACTCTGTCCTCACATGGTGGGGAGAGGGAGAGAGGCACAGAGGTCGGGTCTTCCATAAATGCTGTACTCCAATGGCCAGAGCGAGCCCGAGGGTGTCTGGGAAATGTAGTCCAGCAGATTCCCATGGGGAGGGATGCTGTCAGTCTCTGCTGCAGATTCAGCTTTAACACCTCCTGTAAATTCAGTTTCATTGCACGCTGCACAATATATATATATATTGTGGTCCCAGGGATTGAACCCAGGGTGCTTAACCCCTGAGCCACATCCCCAGCCCTTTTTATATTTTATTTAGAGACAGGGTCTCCCTGAGTTGCTGAGGGCCTCGCTAAGTGGCTGAGGCTGGCCTCCAACTTGCGATCCTCCTGCCTCAGCCTCCTGAGTCCCTAGGATGACAGGTGTTTATATTTTGGAACATCAATTTTTTTTTCAACCTGTGAAATTCCCAAGAGTCAATAGCGAATGAGCACGTAGGCATGCAGGCAGAGAGGTCCTCCCTGTTCCAAGGTGATGGGAGACTGTCAGAGAAGGAAGAGTTTTGTTGTTTGCTTTTAGACGGGGAGTGCTGTGGCTGGAACCCAGAGCCTTGGGCACCCTGGGCAAGTGCCCTAGTGCTGAGCCACATCCCAACCCAGGGAGGAGTCCCGAGGCTTCTCAGGTCAAAACCCATCCATCAAGACCTGGAAGCTGAGCAGCTCAGATCCAAGGTCAGAGAGTGAGGTTGGGCCAGGGATTAGACACGGCATCCCATTAGTAATCGTGCAGACGGGAGGAGGCAGAGGGAGGAACCACCTCTCCACAGCAGAAGCAGGTCATGAATATGCAAATTACAGAGAGACCAGCCTAGCAACCTAGCAGATCAGGAGACCCAGAGTGGAGGTTAAGGCTGGGGTCGGCTGTCCGGTCTCTTAGAACCAGCACCGCCCTGTGTGGGGAGACTAGGAACCAAGGGTAAACCCCAAAGAGGCCTAAGACAATGCCTATAGACCCTTGTGGCTGCTTATTTATACATTCACATTTTTACTTGGGGGTGCCAGGAATGGTGGCTCAGGCCTGTCATCCCAGCAGCTTGGGAGGCTGAGGCGGGAGGATGGCAAATTGGAGGCCAGCCTCAGCCACTGAGGGAGGCCCTAAGCAACTCAGTGAGACCCTGTCTCTAAATAAAATATAAAAAGGGCTGGGGAGGTGACTCAGTAGTTAAGGGCTCTTGGGTTCAACCCCCAGTCACCCCAAAAAAGATGGCTTGGAAGTTATCATTGTTGGTTCAGAGAAGATTGTCTTCTTATTTTATTTCTATTTTTCTTCTTTTCTTATTATTTTATTGTCTATTTATTCACCATGCTTGGGATCCGACTCAGGGACATGCTACGCAAGTTTCTACCATTGAGCTGCCTTCCTCGCTGAGTATTCTGGAGATAGTACTTTTTTATTATTTTAATTTTATTTTTAATTTTCTTCTTTATTTGTCAATTAAGGATCTCTGCATCCCTCTTGCATTCTTCTAAGCAAATACAACCCATTTACCCTGCTCCTCATGTACTTGTTATGAATGGTTTTCTTTAGTGTGTCTATGGTTTCGAATACACATGAATGAAATTGTGTTAGAGATCTCTCTCTCTCTCTCTCTCTCTCTCTCTCTCTCTCTCTCTCTCTCTCTCTCTCTCTCTTCTTTCAGTATTAGGGATTGAACCCAGTCTACTCTCCCACTCAGCCACATCCCTACTCCTTTATAATTTTTCAGTTTGAGACAGATTCTTACTTAGTTGCCCATGCTGGCCTCAAACTTTCAATCCTTCTGCCTCAGCCTCAAGAGTCACGGGGATTCCAGGTGTGCACACTGTATCCAGCTGTGCAGTAGATTTTTTTGTTGTTGGGGGGTACCAGGCATTGAACTCAGGGACACTTGGCCACTGAGCCACATCCCCATCCCTTTTTCTATTTTATTTAGAGACAGGGTCTCACTAAGTTGCTTAGGGCCTTGCTAAGTGGCTGAGGCTGGCCTCCAACTTCCGATCCTCCTGCCTCAGCCTCCCGAGCTGCTGGGATGACAGGCGTGAGTCACTGCACCTGGCAGAAAGTAAATTTTATTTAAGGGATAGAAGACAGAGAGAGAGAGAGAGACAGAGACAGAGACAGAGAGACAGAGAGAGACAGAGACAGACAGACAGATTCCTCCTCTAGAGAGGAGCTGGGACTCAGAGCTGGTGCCCAAGGGAGTCAGGGTATCTGCCCTTTTATAGAGTTCAGGTTTTCTTCTCATGCCTCCACAACCGAAAGGCAGGGAAAGAGCTGTCCAGCAGGGGACGGCTGTGCTGGAAAGTACGACCCTCCCCCTCCCCCGGAGGTGTTAGCGACCCCTTCAAGGGGAAGTGCTATCTACTTACTTCCTTTTCTCTGAAAGCCAGCTCCCTTCCTTTGCTCTGGTCTCATAGCCATGATGTTCTGTTTTCTTGTCCCTCTTCCTGAGTTTGCTGCAAACCAGCCACGTGAAGGGAAGAGGGAACAATGTTGGTATTTATCTTAGTATCCACCTTAATGGTGCACATACAGCAGGTGCTTAATAAACACAAACTGAATGAATGAATGCTGACTGCTGTGGAATCTGTGTTTTGTTTCTTCTTTTTCTTTCTTTCTTTTTTTTTTTTTTTTTTTTTTTTTGGTACCAGGGATTGAACCCAGGGGTGCTTAACCACTGAGCCACATCCCAGCCCTTTTTATATTTTATTTAGAGACAGGGTCTCACTCAGTTGCTTAGGTTCTTGCTGAGTGGCTGAGGCTGGCCTTCACCTTGCGATCCTCCTGCCTCAGCCTCCTGAGTTGCAGGGATTTCAGGCATGCACCCTTAATTTCTTTTCATTCCTAAAATACTAAGAATCTTTTGGCAATGAAAGGAGATGGTGTCCTCAGTACCCATGATGCAGAGGGACAGCCCTGATCATTGTCCTCACCTGGATTTGGCCATCAGATAGGAACTGGTTTTGCAATCCTGGGAAGGTCCCCACCCCTCTCTGGCAGAATGATGGTTGCAACTAGATGTCCTCACACACCCTTTCAGCTATGAAGTCGTCGCTATGGCTTGCTGGCTTTGGGTGATCTTAGGAGGACGGGTGCAGATTGTACAAAGGAACATGGCTTCACAGGGGCAGTTTGTAGGAGAGGGTTCTACAGATGGTAATGACAGAGCTCAGACAGAGAGCACTGCATGCCGTTAATATGTGTATCAAGTACCTTCACAGGTCCGTTCAGTGAATCATCACGATAGTCCTAGGAAGTAGGTACTCTCAGCACCTCCACTTTACAGATGAGGAAACCGAGGTACAGTAACTTACACAAGGTCAAGAAGGTTGTAAGTCCAAAAGTTGCATCAGACAGAGCTCAGGGCCTGTGCCCCCTAGCCAGCACTCCATATGACCTCAGTGACCCAAACTTGCCAATTAAAAAGCTGCCCAAGCAGGCATGGTGGTGCACACCTGTTATCCCAGCGGCTCAGGAGGCTGAGGCAGGAGGATCACAAGTCGGAGGCCAGCCTCAGCCACTTAACCTGGCCCTAAGCAACTCAACAAGACCCTGTCTCTAAATAAAATAGAAAAAGGGCTGGGGATGTGGCTTTGGGTTCAATCCGTGGGACCAAAAAATAAAAAATAAAAAAAGCAGCCCAGCTATAGCGCATATATACTTCAAAACATGGCATCGTAATGGTAAAATACACAATATCTGTCACTTTTTAAATTAAAAATACACACACACACAAGGCAGCTGGGAAAAATAATGCTACTATTTAGCAAAGCTCTCTGGTTTGCTTCCCCGCCCCCTCCTCTGAACCTTGGCCTCAATTTTCTGGAAATTACTCTCCATGTGTAGTCCCTGCCGCAGTTACTCATGCCCTTGCTGGGTTTTCCCTGTCTGAACATAACCACCACCACGTTTGCCTTCCAAAACCACACTTGAGAATGAGCTCATCCATTTCCAAAGAGATCTGAAGAAAGGCTGCTCCTTCCACCTCAAGGAGGACCCGGCGCCTGGGTTCGCTTGCTGACTGTCTCAGGGGGGCCCCGGACGACCCCGGTGGGATATTTTCCAGGGTGCACAACTCTTAATTGCTTCGCTGACTCAATTAGTCAGTGCAAGGATTTCTTCTCCGCTGCTGAGCCCAGATCTCATGACCAGGCTGGGCCCCGCTTACTGGTGGCTGACATTTCCAACTTCCCCAAACGCACAGAGGGACAGTGGCGGGTGGCCGGGGGCTGGTCCTTTCCTCCCATAGATTTAATTAGACTTAATGGCCTTTCCCGAGAGGCCTGGCCCTGTGCTTAAATGTATAGTAAAAATAGCCACTTAGAGAATGACTGTTTCCAAGCTGAAAGGGACCGTTGGAGACCATCTGGGTCACCTTCATCTCCGCTGGCAGAAATGAAATGATCGGCTGGTGTTGGAGACCGACTCCAGGGGAGGGCAGACCAGCCTCCACCCAGGTTCCTCCCTCTGGGGTCCCCAACCTCGGTCCTGGCCACACCGCTGATATGGATGATGGCTTTGCCCTATCTACGTCCCACTGACTCTATTACTTACTGAGTATCTTTCTTCAACCCATTTTAAGTCCACTACCTTTATTTGAAAAGGGTTTTTCTTTCAGTGGAAAACAAACCCTTGCCATAGAATAAACATAACCCTACAAATAAAGTCAATGAAACAAAGTCAAATTTTTAACCTCTTTGCTTTTTTTTTTTTAAAGGAAGGTAAGCTGAGCACGGTGGCATAGACCTGTTGTCCCAGCGACTTGGGAGGCTGAGGCAGGAGGATCGCAAGTTGGAGGCCAGCCTCAGCAAAAGTGAGGCCCTAAGCAACTCACAGAAACCCTGTCTCTAAATAAAATATAAAAAGGACTGCAAATGTGGCTCAGTGGTTAAGTGCCACTGGGTTTCATTATTCAGGACCACCCCCTGCACCAAGAAAAAAAAAAAAAAACCTGATAAAAAGAAAGAAAGAAAAAAAAGAAAAAAGTAAAAGTCAGCATTGGAGAGTACAGACGACTCACAAAACCCAAAGACTTTGCTTTTGACTAATCAGAAAAGTGGAAGAAGATTGCAAAAGGGGCTTTTTCACTGTGAAGTTCAGAGTTACTTAATACCCTGGATGTTCAACACCTGCCCTTCCTCCCAGCAGACTCGGGTCACCTGTCAATCTGCGGGGAAGGAGGAAACAGGAAGGAGGTGGACCCATAGACTTCAAGGGATAACTCTGCCCCTTGAGCAAGCAAAGGAACCTGAGCATAAGGCTGGGACTGGGGCTCAGGGATTGAGCACCCCTGGGCTCAATCCCCTCTACTGAAAAAAAATTTTTTTTTCAATGATGTAAAGAATTTTTTTTTTTTTTTTAGTTTAGAACTAATGGAACCCAGGGGTGCTTGCCCACTGAGCCACCTCCCCAGCCCTTTTTATATTTTATTTAGAGACAGGGTCTCGCTGAGTTGCTCAGGGCCTCCCTAAGTTGGTGAGTTGAGCCTCCACCTTTGGATCCTCCTGCCTCAGCCTCCGAAGTCCCTGGAATTAAGGCATGTGTGACCACGCCTGGCCATCTCTTTGGTTATTTATGGCAAAACTTTCAAAATCCTTTCTTCAAGTTTTTTTTTTTAAGTACATTGTTATCTTCAATCACACCAAATGCACACGAGGACTTCCTGCTTCCTCCGACTGTACCTTGGTTGACTTTTCCCTCCTCGTTCCCCTTCATCTATTATCTAACTTAAAGATGAGGAAACTCGATGGCTCCCTACCCACCCAGTGCTGGCGATCCTGCTAAGTACTCAGTCTGCATTTTTCCACAAACTCGACGCTGATCTTCATTATCCTCATTGGACAGAGATATACAGCAGGTAAGTCACCTGCTCACTCGTGTGTAGTTCCAAATCAGCAGAGCTGGAATTGAATCCAGGCTGTTCGGCTCCGAGTCCATGGACCTCCTGCTGGCTTCTGCTGCCTCTTCTTCACCTCAGAAATCCAGTCTTGTCATTGCTACATGTTTCCCACTTGCTGGGTACATCACTGTAAATTGGTGTCTACCCTGATTCTGGGTAGAAAACTGGGTTCTCTCCAAAGTCACAGTGACAGTGACCTCCTTAGCACTGAACAGACTGCACATCTCTCCGGCTTTCCCTTCTGGGACTTCTCCCCTAGGCCCTCTGGTCCTTCCAGTCTGCATCCCTGGACCATCTCACCCAAGGCTCCTGCCGTCCATGATTCAAGATGGCGGCCTCCTGCCCCACCTGAGCCTCCTACCCCACCTCCTGCCAGGCCTGTCTGCTTGGGGGTGCCCAGCAGAACTCAAGAAGTCTGCTCTGAATCTGACCTCGCTCCCCACCTGCCTCCACCAAAACTCCTCCCCTTCCTTCAATTCTCTAGTTCAGGAGAACACCACCCAGGGACACCCACCGGAAGCCTGGCCATGACTTGGTCTTGGGGGTGGGCAGATGGGCAGGCGTGAGTTACCTGAAGAGGGCAGTCTCCTCTCACTTGCAGGACAGGCTGAGATGTGGCCTTTGGCCTTTGAGAGGACACCCAGCCCAGCATTCCTAGGTGTAATGTCCTGCTGGGAAGAAATGGAGACTTACAAAACCCTCGGGGAAAGGGTACTCAGGACTCTGACCAGTCTCAATCTCTCTTATCTGCCAAATCTCCCTGCCTACAAAAGTAAGCCCGCCAAAAGTGACTCTCCTCCCAAGACATGGCTCTGCCAGACCCTATGAAATTCAGACTCTGCTGGGCTCAGTGGTGCACACTGTCATCCCAGTGGCTTGGGAGGCTGAGGAAGGAGGATCGCAAGTTGGAGGCCAGCCTCAGCAACTTAGTGAGGCCCTAGGCAACTCAGTGAGACCCTGTATCTAAATAAAATACAAAATAGGGCTGGGGTTGTGGCTCAGTGGTTAAGTACCCTAGTTTCAACCCACAGTAGCCACCCCCCCAAAAAAATGGGTGCACCATATGACCAAAAAAATCAGGAAAGGAAAAGCAGAACAAGATGGAACACTTTCAGAAGATAGTTAATCAATGCCAGTCAACTATAATAGGAAAAAACAAAACAAAACAAAATAAAAAATTGGGTCCCACACCTACAAAGGAAACTAACAAAGAAAAACAAGTGGAAAACCTGGACTTCTGTCTTTACCTGGGAATAATGAGCACACATCGCGGCATCTCTTTTGCCAGAATGGTTTCAGAGAAAGCCAGGTCAAACAGAAGTTTGAATTAAGATCCAGAGTGTAATGATATCACAATGGAAAATCGTCTAAGAAACTGAAAAATCTAACACTGGATGAAAACATAGTCAACAGATGTGGAGAAAGGTCACAGATTTTTAAAAAATAATTTTCTTTGTTCTTTTTAGTTATGCATGACAGCAGGGTGCACTCTGACCTGTCACACACACATGGAGTGTGACTCCCCATCCTTGTGGTAGGACAGGATGTGGAGTTTCCCTGGTTGTGTGTCCATATTTGAACAGGAAAGTTCTATCCCCTTCATTCCACTGTCTTTCCCATGCCCATCCCCCTCCCTTCCCTTCATTCCCCTTTGTCTCATCCACTGAAATTCTATTCCCACCCCCTTATTGAGAATTAGCATCCGAGTATCAACGAGAACATTCAGCTTTTGGTTCTTTGGGATTGGCTTATTTCACTTAGCACCATAGTCTCCAGCTCCATCCATTTATCTGCAAATGCCATCATTTCATTCTTCTTTAAGGCTGAGTAATATTCCACTGTGTATATGTGCCACATTTTATTGATCCATTCATCTATTGAAGGCACCTAGGTTGGTTCCATAGCTTAGCTATTGTGAACTGAGCTGCTATAAACATTGATGTGGCTGTGTCACTGCAGTATGCTGATTTTAAGTCCTTTGGGTTTAAACTGAAGCGTGGGATAGCTAGGTCAAGTGGTGGTTCCATTCCAAGCTTCCTGAGGAATCTCCATCCTGCTTTCCAGAGTGGTTGCATCAATTTGCAGTCCTACTAGCAATGGATGAGTGTGCTTTTCCCCACGTCCTCGCCAACACCTATTGTTACTTGTATTCTGGATAATCGCCACTCTGACTGGAATGAGATGGAATCTCAGTGTGGTTTTAATCTGCATTTCTCTAAATTGCTAGAGACGTTGAACATTTTTTCATATATTTGTTGACTGATGGTACTTCTGTGAAGTGTCTGTTCAGTCCCTTTGTCCATTTATTGATTGCGTTATTTGTGTTTTTGGTGTTAAGATTTTTAGAAGAACACAGATTTAAAGCAGCCATGATTTAAAAAAAAATGCTTAAACAAGCAATTATGAGCATGTTGGAAAAAAATGAAAAATAGAAAGTCTCAGCAGAGGAATGGAAGACAGAAAGGAGAACCAAATGACTATTGTAGAGCTGAAAAGTCCAACCATTGAAATAGAACAAACAATGGATGGACTCAAAGGCAGAATGGAGGGGACAGAGGAGAAAATCAGTGAACTGCAACATGGAACTCCAAAAAAATGACACAATCTGAATAACAGAGGAAATGGGCTAAAAAAAGAAAAAAGGGAACAAACCTCAACCTCAGTATCCTGTGGGATCTAACTTTGATGTCATCGGAATCCCAAAAGCAGAAGAGAAAAAGGGTGGAGCTGAAGTATACTTAAATAATGCTGGACACGTCCCCAGTTTGGCAGGAGACGTAAACCTTGAATTGTTCAGATTCAAGAAGTGAAGCAAATGCTCAATAAAATAAAGGCAAAGAAATGGACACCCAAGACACATCACAGGGAAACTTCTGAAAGTCAAAGGTGAAGAAAACATCTTTAGAGTCATGAGAAAGAACATTTTACCTATAAAAGGAAATATGTGCAAAAGACAGTGGACATGTCATCAGACACATCAAGCCCAGAATAAGTGGCACAGTGTGTTTCAAGTTTTTGTTTTGTTTTGTTTTCTTGTTTTTTTAAAAATTAAAAAAATTTTTTCTTTGTACTGGGATTGAACCCAGGGGTGCTTAACCACTAAGCCACACCCCCAGCCCTTTTTATATTTTATTTAGAGACAGCGTCTCACTGAGTTGCTCAGGGCCTCACTAAGTTGCTGAGGCTGGCCTCCAATTTGCGATCCTCCTGTCTCAGGCTCCCAAACCTCTGGGATTACAAGCATGTGCTACCCTGCCCAACATTTTTCAACTTTTGAAAAAAAAATTACAGCTGAACTGAAATCCTTTTTCTAGTGCAAATATCCTTCAAGAATGAAGAGGAATCAAGTCATTCTCAGATGAAGGGAAATAAAGAGAATTTTTGCCAGCAGAACTGTCCCCAAAGAATGGCTAAAACATTTTTTTCTAAATAGAACTTAAATGGTAAAAGAAGGAATTGTGGAATACCTGGGAGGAAGAAAGAACACAGTGAGCAAAACTGAGCAAATAAAATAAGCTTTCCTCCTCCTCTTTTCTAAATTATATTTGAAGCAAAAATTGTGACATTATCTGATGAGGTTCTCAGTGTATGTACAGGACATGGCTGTGACCATGATAGGTGGGTGACAATAAAGGGACATAAAGGGATGCTATATTCACTGGGAAAAAGTCATCAGAATATTGGGATAAATAAAATGCAGTACACAGAGCCACTGCTAAACCATCCATACGAAGAGACACACTCAAACACAGTGTAGCTAAATAAAAATGGGACTCCAAAGTATTCCTGTTCTGGTAACCCACAGAAAGATTAGAAAAAGATAAACAGAGATAACAGAAAACAAAATAAAAAATGGCAGACTTAAGCCCCGATGTAACAATAATTACATTAAACGTAAATGGTCTAAAATTATCAGTACAAAGACAGACATCGGCAGAACGGATTTAATTTTTTTTATTTTAACTGATACATAAAAAGGTAAAAGTTTTACATATTAATGAGGTATCGTGGGATGTTTCGATACACTGTAAAATGTCAAATCAGGTTAAACCTATCTGGTTCTTTGAATCTCTAACACAGTTTTTTAATAGCAAAAACTTTCAGAATCCTTTCTTGTAGGTTTTTTAAAAATATTTTTTAGATGTTGATAGACCTTTATTCATTTATTTCTATGTGGTGCTGAGAATCGAACCCAGTGCCTCACACATGCTAGGCAAGTGCTCTACCACTGAGCCCCAGCCCCAGCCCTTTTGTTGGTTTTTGAAATATAAAGCACGTTATTGTTATTTATAGTCAGCCTACTGTGCAATAACACATCACAACTTCTTGCTTCTATCTAACTGTAACTTAGGACTCCTTGGTAATGTGTCCCCATCCCTCCTACCCTCTGTCCCCATGTTCACTGGCCTCTGATAACGATCATTCTACTCTTGAGTTTGAGATCAAAATTTTTAATTTCAAATTTTAAAACCTCAAATGTAGGATGAAGTGAAGTTCTTTGACACTAAAAGCATGTTTCAGAAAAGGAAAAAACTCAGAAATTATTTTTCTATCAAAACTTACTTTGCTTTGCAAAGACCCTGTTAAAAAAAGATTAAGGTGGTGCATGCCTGTAATCCCAGTGATTTGGGAGGCTGAGGGAGGAGGATTATAAGGTGGAGGCCAGCCTCAGCAACTTAGCAAGGTGCTAAGCAACTCAGTGAGACCCTGTCTCTAAATAAAATACAAAAAAGGCCTGGGGAGGTGGCTCAGTGGTTGAGTGCCCCTGGGTTTAAAGGCCCCCAGTACCAAAAAAAGAGTTTAATTTGTTTAAGATGAAGTGAGTTTTAATTAAGAATGAGTAAGAATAAAATTTGTGAAAATTCTGTGGTTAAAATGTTTAATTAAGGCCACTTGTGGTGGTGCCTGCCTGTCATCCCAGTGACTCAGGAGGCTGAGGCAGGAGGATAGCAAGGTGGAGGCCAGCAACTTAGCAAGACCCTAAGCAACTCAGTGAGACCCTGTTTCTAAATAAAAAAAATTTTTTTAAAGTTTAATTAAAAGAAAAAATCAGATACAGAACAATATAATCCACAGAGAGAAAGAGAGAGAGAGAGAGAGAGAGAGAGAGAGAGAGAGAGAGAGAGAGAGAGAGAGAGAGAGAGATATGAGGGTCTTGCTATGCTGCCCAGGCTGGCCTTGAACTCCTGGGTTCATATAGTTCTCCTGCCTCAGTCTCCCAAGCAGCTGTGAGCCACCGTTTCAGGAGCCCCAACCTTGTGACTCCCAGATTCCTGGTCTGCCAACCATACATTAAACTCTCGTTTGTATCACCAAACTGAAAAGTTCTAGATTTGTACTGTGGTCCCACCAGCCAGCCAATGCAATGGTCTCTTCAAAACTTTCTTACTATTTAAAGTCTTGCAACACTGAAGCTGAGGACATCTGAAATAATGACTGCATGAACGTGTCCCTGAGACCCCAGCCACCCTTCCTTCCAATAAATTCCTTGTTTTTTTTTTGTTTGTTTTTTTGTTTGTTTGTTTTTGTTTTGTTTTTTTGGGGGGGTACCAAGGATTGAACCCAGGGTACTCAGCCACTGAGCCACCTCCCCAGCCCTTTTTATATTTTATTTAAAGACAGTCTTTCTGAGTGGCTTAGGGCCTTGCTTTTGCTGAGGCTGGCCTCCACCTTGCGATCCTCCTGCCACAGCCTCCTGAGCCGCTGGGATGACAGGCATGAGCCACTGTGCTGAGTCCAATAAATTTCAACCTAAATAAACACTTGGATTGTAAACTACCCCCTAATCTCTGCTGCCTGGATTTTGTAGAGCTGGCCCTATAAGAAGTCATCAGGACATTCTCTGTGTGTGTGTGTGTCCTAGCTCCAGTGACCTTCCCAAGGCCAAAGAGTGAGCAACGCTTACATCCCAAGCTGCTTCTCAAAGTCCTTTTTGTCTCTGAACTTCAATCCCAGGCCCTTGGACACTGACATTGTGACACGGTGACACCCGTTTCTGGAGGCAGCCGTGCCTTTCAGCGTTTCTCTGCTGGTGTGCAATATTCGGCACCGGAAGCACAGGAAGGCCGGTGGAGGTCGGTGTGGGTACCGGCCTTCCTCCCGCGGCTCCACAGCTGTCCGTCACAGGCGGCGTGGGAGGAGCCTGCGCCTCAGAGGGGCGGAGCAGGAGTGGTGCAGCCCCTGGGTGACCTGGACCCCAGGCCCTGCTTGTTTCTGTATCGTCCACGGCCGCATTGCAGGTGGTGCTGCCCGGGCCTGGGTAGAGGCACCAGAGATCTTGTTCGGGGACCTGAATCCTGGGGAGTCTGGAAGGCAGCCAGGGACGGCGGAGAAGGGACCAGACACTTGTAGGCATGCTCTGACCGCCTCTCCCCTGTGCCCCGGGGATCTGTGTGCATCCCATGGCTTTAAAAAAAAAATTTTTTTTTTGTTTTTTATTTCTATGTGGTGCTGAGAATTGAATCCAGTGCCTCACACGTGCTAGACAAGGGCTCTACCATTGAGCCACATCCCCAGCCCTACTTTGTATTTTATTTAGAGACAGGGTCTCACTGAGTTGCTTAGGGCCTCGCTAAGTTGCTGAGGCTGGCCTCCACCTTGTGATCCTCCTGCCTCAGCCTCCTGCAGCTGGGATGACAGGCATGCACCACCACCCCCGCTCTCTGTTACTGGCTGTGAGCGTCTAGGTGCATTGGTGTGTCCCTGTGTGTCATGTATCTCAATGCGTACGTGTGTGTGTGGTGGGTCGTTTATGTGTGTGTGTCTGTGGGCAAGTCTGTTGCATTGCCTGTGGTGTGCGTGTGTGCGCGTGCGCGTGCCGTACCTGTGTGTGGTGTGGATCTCTGTGTATCCCTGGATGTAGCATCTGTGGGAACCGGTCCTGTGCTTGCGGATGTCGGTGTGAATCTGTGCACCTGGGGTACCTGGCTGTGGCCCGCAGGCACACATGTGCGCCTGTGATGTTCGTGTGCCTGTCGCCTCTGTGTGCGTGGCGTGCACGGTGTCTGCCTGCGGGTCCGTGAGCGCGTGTGCGCGTGGGCGCGGTGTGCCCTCCTGCGCCGAGGCTCGGGAGAGCCCAGCCCGGTTCAGGGACCCCTGACAGTCCCCAGGCGGCCACCCCGGGGCGCGGCTGCCTGCGAGGCCAGGCGGGGAGGAGCGCACGGCCGGGTCCGCGGGCGGCGCCCCCGCTCCTCCCCGCAGGCCGGGCACACGTGGGTCCCAGCGCCGCCTCCCCGCGCCGCCCGCTGCCGGTCCCGCGCGTCCCCACCCACCTCGGGCCGCCCCCGTCGCCGAGCCGGCCCGGGGATAAAGTGGCGGCGCAGACGCCGCGCCCTGTCGCCGCGGAGCCGGCCGCGCGCAGCTCGTCCCGGCCCTGGCCCGCCGCAGACCGAGACCCGCGGCGCTCCGGGAAGGTGACAGCCGCGCCCGTGGCCCCGGTAACTTGCCTCCCTGTCCCCTCCCCAGCCGCGAGTGCTGCCACCAGGGGTCGCGGAGCAGCATCGGGGGGTCCCGGGCACGTTCGGCGTGGCCTCCCGCGCTCCCCGTGTGCGTGTGGCTGTGCACGAGTGTGTGTGCGCGCGTGTCAGTGCGCGTGTGCGCGCGCCCTCCCGACTGCCTCGCACCAGCCCCCAGACCAACTTGTGCCCATCCACTCGCTCTCCCCAGCCCTCGGCTGCAGGGAGACACCGGGTGAAGTCCCCGGTTTTCCCCGTGGCATTTCCGATGACAGCTGCGGGGGCCAGTTCCCCGTGCAGTCGGTGACATGCAGGCAGCAAAGTTTGCAGAAGCCTCGGGGCGGTGGCGGGGGGACTGGGTCTTGGGAATCCGCATTCTGCGCTTGCCAGGCGCCGCCGGGGGGCGCGGAGCGAGTTTCCCAGCCGCCCGGGGCCGTGGGGTGCGGGCTCCCGGGTCCCCTCCGGGCGCGCAGCCCCTCCAGCGATCTGGTTAGGAAAAGTGAGGGCAGGAACTAGTAGCGGGAATCGCAGGCGCCTGTTCCCGCCCCGGGGAGGGCGGGGGACCCGGGAGCCTGTCGGGGAGAGCTGCAAGCAGGCTCCCGGCTCAGCACCCCGCCAGCCGGAAAATCGGGATCTGGGGGTGCAAGGCGCGGGGTGGAGAGGGAGAGGGGATGCGAGCAGCTGTGACCGTCGCGATGAGGGAGCAGCCCTGATTGGCCTGGCTCTGATCCTGGAGGCTGTGTCGATGGTGGAATGTCAAAGCCAGGACGGAATGGAAAGAGGTCTGTCATGGAGCTTTGGGATTTCAGCCGGGAGGGGTAACCGAGTGGCCTCGCTCCGGGACTCTGCCTCCTGGAGACTGTGCCCCGAGATCTCAGGAGAGATGGGTCTTCTTGCAGCTGGGGCTTTATACCCACAGAGCCGCCTATAATTTCCGCTTGATTACAGCTAAAATAGTCTTTAAGATGAAGTTTCCTGAAATGATTTGAAATAAACACAGATGGGAAGTGGCGGAAAAAGAAAAAAATCTGACATGAAGCTCTTAAAAAAATAAAGTGAGCATTTTTCTTAAGAACAAATGGGATTTTTTTCCCCCAGTCAGAGATGTGCAAGAGATGTATGTAATTTTTGAAAAAAAAAAATCTTTCAAATGGAGGTTTCTTTTTTCCTTTTAATGCTTAAAAAAAAAAAACCAAACTCGTTCCTCTGCACAGAGGAGTCTCCGTCGGAGTTTCGGCTGTATTTCTGACTTTGGAATGTGTCCACTTTTCTTTCAAGGTTTGGAAGACCCTTCCAGAATGCCAGAGGAAAGTTCCCCCAGGAGGAGCCCGCAGAGCATCCCGTACCAGGACCTGCCTCACCTGGTCAATGCGGATGAACAGTACCTCTTCTGCAGGTATTGGAGACCCACAGGTACACCCAGGTAAGTGTCCCCCCGCGGGCCACCGCACCCGCTGCACCCCTTCTTCCTGGTCCTGTACCACCTCCTACAGGGCCACCGTCTCTGTGACCCATTTCCCACACCCTGAGAACCTTGGGTACAGCAGTGTGACCAACGCCGAGTTTTATGCTTTATAATTTTTTTTTTAAATGAAGAAGCAGGAGTTCTTTTTGCGTGATAACAACTAGGGATCTACCGTATGGCAATTTGCAAAAAAAAAAAAAAAAAATTCCACATGACTTTTATTTTTCTGTCCTGGAGTTGATTTCCTGTTGTACAGGCAATGCGTTCAAAAATCAAATAATTCAAACCTTCTAAATGCATAAGGAAACCAAATGATCTATTTATGACCTCTGTGTATGTGTGTGTCCACACGCACGCGCACGCACACACAGAGATATGTGTTAAGCTTTGCTGTCTTTTCGTGTTTAATTATGAGCTTCGGAAGATGACATCTGTGTGGAAATGGGAAGAAAGGGGTTTGGGTATCTTCTTGATCCCTTGCCAGCTTAATTACTCTGTGCATGGGCCACCAAGGATTTGCCTTGCTGTTGGAAGCAGGCACTGAGACTGGATGTGACCAGGCCACCAGCCTCCTTCTCCTATGAGGCAGGAAACCCTGCTTGTTTATGTTATTTGAGAAATGAGAATATTTGTGGTAGCCATTTGGCCCAGTGACAAGTGGAATTTCCTTTTCCCTGTTCCTGGGGAAGTTTACCTGCTTTATCAGACTCTTGTCTCCGAGGCGTCACGGGATGGTGTGGGCTATCCCTTGTGTGTCAGTAATGACCTACCCCAGCCCAACTGGACAATTCCCCATATCTTCAAGGTATATCTAATCCAGGTAGCTGTATATTAAAAACGCAGAGATAGGAACTTCTAGAGTTCTAGATTACTCTATTGCTTCAGGACCGCTGTACCAACTTCCTAGTATGGTTCCAAATGAACAATGGGCAGATAAGAGTTTCGGTTCTTTTTTGTTTGTTTAGTACTGAAGATTGATCCCAGGGACACCTTCCCACAGAGCTACATCTCCAGTCCTTTTTATGTGTTTTAATTCGAGACGGTCTTGCTAAATTGCCGAGGCTGGCCTTCAACTTGCGATCCTCCTGCCTCAGCCTCCCAAGGTTTTTTTTGTTTTGTTTTGTTTTGCTTTGCTTTGCTTTTGGCACCAGGGATTGAACCCAGGGTGGCTTAACCCCTGAGCCACATTTCCAGCTCACCCCACCACCTGGCTTTTTAATGTTTTATTTGAAGACAGTATCTTTTGCTGGAATTACGGGCGTAGGCCACCGTGCCTGGCTTTCCTACCTGTTCTTAAAAGAGGAGAGTGTGTCTCTATACGCCTGCGTGTGAGAGGAGGCAGTCAGGCATTAAGATGCTGATCCTCTGACTTCGCTGGCTTTAGTGCTGCACGTTCTTGGTTTAATTTCTGGCCATTTACGACGCGGTGAGTTATTTGGTTACTATTCAGTAAGAGGACAAGAAATTGAAAGTGGGAGCTTGTAACGTCCTGTCTCAGACTTGGGGGGCATGGCTGGTGGAGCCAGGAAGGTGTCCTAGTTTGAAGTCAATCAACTGAAGAGGGCCTGCCGTGGGGAGGGTGGTGGCGGAGTGGGCCAGGGGAGGCCCCGCTGGCTGCCCTCGGTGGCTGTGGGTGGCTTTTGTTCCCCCTGCTGCAGCCGCGTGGCAAGCAGTGAGTTCCCCTTGGGCTCTAGTAAGAGACAGCAGCCCCTCTCCTGAGTTTCGGCTGGAGCGGCCTCTTAGAAGTCGGCGGGGATGAGTCACAGCAGGAAAGGGGACTCAGACAGAGAAGGGACCGTGCAGCTTGTTGGTCCCTTGGGTGGGGAAGAAACACGTGGATCTGGAAAACAAAACAAAAAAAAGTCAAAGAAAGTGAAATAGAAATAGCAGCAGAACCACTGGGGTTGTGGCTCAGTTAACACATTCTGTGATGTTATCCCCGTTTTCTGGAACAGGACGGGGAGATCAGGCAACGGGCCAAGAGCGCATGGCTAGATCAGGTGGCGAGACACCATCTAGCTGCCATCCCGCCGTGCCTTCACCCTCTGGAGATGATGCAGAGCAATAAACTGCCTGTAGGGACGGGGAAGCGTTTCCTCTGTGGGGAAATCTTTTTTTATTTTTTTTTTCTTTTTTGGTTCCAGGAATTGAACCCAGGGGTGCTTCACCCCTGAACCACCTCCCCAGCCCTCTTTATATTTTATTTAGAGACAGAGTCTCGCTGAGTTGCTTAGGATCTTGCTAAATTGTTGAGGCTGGCCTCCACCTTGCGATCCTCCTGCCTCAGCCTCCCAAGCTGCTGGGATGACAGGCGTGCACCATGAAGCCTGGCTAGGGCAGTCTTGACAACATCTTACAATCTGCCCTGACCATTTGGAACAGAGCTGGGTCCTGGAAGCCCCTTTCAATGATGGATGTAACCCTGTGGTTGCTGGATCTTGGCAGGGGGGTCTTGGACCGGCAGCTAGCATGGTGGGAGACTGTGAGGGCTTGGGGCAGAGAACTGTGTTGGTTGGTCTGGATGCATATTCAGATATTTTTGGGGGGAATGGGGTAGAGATACTGGGGATTGAACTCAAGAGCACTTGACCACTGAGCCACACCCCCAGCCCTATTGGGTAGTTTATTTAGAGACAGGGTCTCCCTGAGTTGCTTAGGGCCTAAGTGGCTGAGGCTGGCCTCCACCTTGCAATCCTCCTGCCTCAGCCTCCTGAGCCACTGGGAAGACAGGCGTGCACCACTGCACCTGGCACATCTGCAGATCTTAAAAACCAAGGGCAGCTGCGCTTGCATGGTCCAGAGCCCCCGCCCATAGGATTGTGCACAGCATGAACCCGTTTGTATTGAGGAAGAGGAAGGGGACTTGAGGATACTTGGACCTCAGCCTCCCCTGGCCCAGACCTTTTCTCTGCTTCTTATGGCCATTGAGGCGTCTCTTGCGTAACATACCTCCTCTCAGTAAGGAAGAGAGAAAAGAGGGAGAAAAGGGCAAATTAACCGTCCACATCTGCACTGAGAACCGTGGGAAAGTCTCACCTGCTCGCTCCTTCCTCCCTGTCACCTTTCTCACAAGGTCCTTGGGCCCGCAGCAGTCCTGGAGTTAGAGGGCGTTATCTCAGTGCAGCCTGGGTCCACGCCTGCCTTTGTTAGCTGGCACTGGTTTGGGTTCAAGTTGCCGCCCACACTGTGGGCTTTCCCCCAGAATGCCTTCTGGAACAATCCACTCTCAAAGAAGCTGCTAGGTGCCTGAGAGCCACAGGGAGTCACAGGTAGCAACCGCAGGCTGGTAAACCGGACTAACCTGCTCTCTGAAATCAGTCATATCTTTATAAACACCAAACTCCTCGGACTGGACATTGAGAAAGAATAAAGTCTTTCTTGGGCTTTGTCATTGCTACGGCAGCAAACAAACAACGCTGTTCTGAAGAGGGCAGGTTTCTAACCATGAACCAGGAAGTTCATCTCTGCGTTTGTGCATGTCGAGGCAGTTCCTTCTCAATGAGTAGTATTTACAGTAATGGCAATATTTTATTTAATTGCATTTTATTTTTGGATACCAGGGACTGAACCCAGGGGTGCTTAACCACTGAGCCACCTCCCCAGCCCTCTTTATATTTTATTTAGAGACAGGGTCTCGCTGAGCTGCTTAGGGCTTCGCTTTTGCTGAGGCTGGCCTCCACCTTGTGATCCTCTTGCCTCAGCCTCCTGAGCTGCTAGGGTTATAGGCATGCACCACCATGTCCATTTCAATGAGTCTTCTTAACACCACTGAGCAAGACAGATTTTTCGTTTTTACGGGTGGTGTTTACCTGATGAATTCTTACATTTTGGGTTAGGGTAAATTTCACTTTTGACCTTATTATTTTTTTTTTCCAGTACTTGGGTTCAAAGCCAGGGCCTCATGCATGCCAGACAAACACCCAATCACTGAGCCACATCTCCAGCCCAAGATCACTTCTTAGGGTAGAAAGAAATAGAATAATGAATCCTCCCTAATTGTTTGCTCATAATATATCAAAAGTGAGATGTATTAAAGACATGTATCCATTCTGGAAAAAAAAATTCTTTTTATGTCCTGCCTTATCTAGATTAATGTGTTGGAATCTTAAAATACTGTCTTTTTAAAAACATATTTTTAGTTGTCAATGGATCTCTTATTTTATTTATTTATATGTAGTGCTGAGTATTGAACACAGGGCCTCACACATGCCAGGCAAGCGCTCTACCACTGAGCCACATCCCCAGCCTGTTTTTTGTTTGTTTGTACCAGGGATGGAACCCAGGGGTGCTAACCACTGAGCAACACCCCCAGACCTTTTTATGTTTTCTTTTGAGACAGGATCTCGCTGAGTGGCTGAGGCTGGCCTCCAACTCGCAATCCTCCTGCCTCAGCCTCCCGAGCTGCTGGGAGGACAGGGTGTGCCTCTCACTCTTCTTGAGAGCTTCAACCAAGGGTTCGCCTTTTCAACCTCTATTGAGCATTTTCTGCCCATTTCCCCTACTTTTGTAAAGAACTTCCAGAACATATAGAGCCGTCTCTGGAAGGATCTGTCTCTGGATCTTTCTGGCTTCCCGCCTCAGACCTCAGCAATGTGGCGTCCCCAGCACAGCCGTGCCCTCTGGCTGGCTTCCTCCTCCCTGGCTCCACCAATCCAAGGCAGGGTGCGCCCCTGGGGCTCTGCAGGATCCCCGTTGGTGACTTGCCCTCTGGGCCTGTGAGTGGGGTCATGGCAGGGGCGCCATGCTTCTTGCTTCTGGAACCTGCCCCAGTTCCCAGCAGGGTGGACTTGGCGGTGGCTCTAGAAGCCAAGTCCTCCCCCTCCTGCTGTTGCTCTCCTCTTCCCTGGAGCGGAGCCTCCCTCCGGAAGCCTTCCAGCCCCGTCTGGAACGTGGGCAATGCCAATCCAGGACACTTCCTCCCACCTGTGCAAATTTACCTGGAGAGGAAGCCATTTGCCGGAAGCCTTTTCTAAGGGGCAGAGACACCCTCCCAATGTCCTCTCCACATCAGCCTCTGGGAGTGGCTCCGGACGATCAGGGCCCCTCCCGGCCGCCTGGATCCAGACCTGAGAGATGGAGGAGTCTCACCACCTGGCTGGACCTCATTTCTGTCCCTTCCGCCTCTGGAAATTGTGTTTTCAAAGATGGGACTTGGCTTCTGCCCTGGGTCTTTCTGAGCGGGTGGTAAGGCAGGACCACAGTCTGGGGGTCTCCATGGGTATAAGATCCGCCCAGTGCCCCCAGATCCCCCCTGGCACCTTCATCCTGGGTCCCTGGGATCCCCGAGCCCCGAGGCAGACGCTGCCGGCTTCTCTCTGTGTTCTTCTCGTTCCCTTTCAACCTGTCCATCCGGCGCATCCCTGATAGACATCTGGAACCTGCGGAGAGGCTGGCAAAGCCCTATGTTTGGTGCAGGGGTTAGGGATGGAGGAACATGTGGACAATTATTCTGTGATGTTTTAAGAATCTAGGGAGGGCCTGGCACAGTGGTGCACGCCTGTCATCCCAGCGACTCAGGAGGCTGAGGCAGGAGGATCACAGGGTGGAGGCCAGCAATTTAGTGAGGCCCTAAGCAACACAGTGAGACCCTATCTCTAAATAAAATCTAAAAAAGGGCTGGGGATGTGGCTCCGTGGTAGAGCACTTGCCTGGCACGTGTGAGACACTGGGTTTGATCCTCAGCACCACATAAAATTAAATAAATGAAATAAAGGTACTGGGTCCATCCACAACTAAAAATATTTAATAATAATAAAAAAAAAGACAATGAAATATCATTAAAAAAAGAAAAAGAAGAATCTAGGGACAGGGATGTGGCTGAGCCATGTGTCAATCATCCGAGCAGAGCAGGGGTGGACATGGCTGCCCCTCCCCCTCATTCATCCTCCAACCGTGTTTCCCGCCTTGAGAGGGGCGTAGAGGGGGAGGGGAGAAGGCCCTGCGGGGAGGGGGAGCAAACAGACGCACAAGCCGCGCGCTGCAGATCTGGACCTTGGAGAACCGGCTCCATGGCTGAGAGACGTAGCGGGCCCTGTGGCGGCCGAGGCATCGCTGCGGGGTAGGGAAGGTAGGCGCGGTCCGTGGCCAGCGTGGAGGCAGGAGTGACCCCGGGCGCCTCCCCGAGCCCTGGCGAAGGGACCGGTGCCCCGGGGATCCTCACTCCCAGCACAGAGCTGTTGCCGATTCTCCGCCCCCAGAAGCCGCAGCAGGGGGAGGGGAAGGGGAGGGGGAGGGGGAGGGGGAGGGTCCCACCCTCACTGGGTGCCACATGACATGTCACACCTATGTGGAGTAGGACTTATTCTAATTAGGATCCCATTCTTGTGGTGGGACAGGACATGGAGTCTCCCTGGAAAGTTCTGTCCCCTTCCTTCCACCGTCTTTCCCATTCCCATCCCCCTCCCTTCCCTTCATCCCCCTTTGTCTCATCCACTGAACTTCCGTTCTCCTCCCCCTTATTGCAAATTAGCATCGGAGTATCAGAGAGAACAGTCAGCTTTTGGCTCTTTGGGATTGGCTTCTGTCACTTAGCATGAGAGTCTCCAGCCCCATCCATTTACCTGCAAATGCTGTCATTTCATTCTTCAAGGCTGCGTAATATTCCATGGTGCATATGTACCACAGTTTCTTGACCCACCCATCTGCTGAAGGGCACCCAGGTTGGTTCCCCAGCTTAGCTATTGTGAATTGAGCTGCTGTAAACCCTGATGTGGCTGTGTCACTGTGGTAGGCTGATTTCCATCAATGACTTTCTCGACTCAAGGAATCATGATTCGTAAGTCCCCCTACCATGCAGAATCAGAAATGAAGCGACTTTAACTTGTATCTATTCTGTCATAAAATTTACCCTGGAACCCCCATAAAATGGACCTGCCTCTGCATATTCTCATTGTTTTTAATGAGATTGTTTTAATGAGATTGTTTTAATCTCCCGCTTCTTGGTAGCACCTCTATCTTCTATTTTGAGAGTTTCCAAAAGTCTCTCTCTCATCTGAAGCTGTTCTTTCTCCTGGTGATGTTTTTTGCTTTTGCGATAGCAGAGCAAACTGTCTTATTTTTAAATAGGGCCTCTCTTCTGGGCTTTTTTTTTTCAAGACTCTTCGAATAGCCAAGATCTGTGCATGGCAAGAGGGGAGACCAGCTGCTATTCTTGCAGTTGATTTTTCCAACAGCTTCATGAAGGGCTAATTTCTTCCAGTTGCTCTAAGAATGTTCTGCTGATACAAATCTGCCTTTGTCTCACCGCGGAGTCCGAGAAGAAAAATAGCAAACGAAGCTGCTTCCTGAATCGCGGCTGTTGTCCACTCTGACTATTTCTCAACACCTTTAAAGTTCAGATCCTCAGTCCAGATGCGCTTCGCCCGTGAATGCAAACCAAACTGTGGGCCATTGTACCATCGGGGGCAACATTCTTCAGTGGCGCGGATTTTTACAGTTGAGATTACAAGGTGACCCTTGTCCCATATTTTAGGGTCATGCGAGGTTCCTCATGGTGGGAGATTTTTTCTTTTTTTTTTAACAGCTTTGTTCCTGGGGGCTGGGGGTGGGGATGCCACAGCGGTAACGGAGTGAAACTAGGGTGACTTTGTTCTCTGTGTCTTCGAGGGCTACACAGAGTGCGGTGTGCAGCATGGGTCACTCCATCTGCAGCTGCTCAGATTTGACACTCGTGGCCGCCTCCTGCCGCACCTCTGCACCAGGCTCACGCTGACCACCATGTGTTCCCGATTTTTTTACTTTTGGTACCCAGATGCTCGACCACTGAGCCACCTCCCCAGCCCTATTTTATATTTTATCAAGAGACAGGGTCTCGCTGAGTTGCTGAAGGCCTCACTCAATTGCTGAGGCTGGCCTCCACCTTGCCAGCCTCCTGCCTCAGCCTCCCGAGCCGCTGGGATGACAGGCGTGTGCCACCGCGCCTGGCCTGTGCTCCTATTCTGGGCGTGGACATATCCTCTTGTGTAAGACGATGCAAAGAGCCACCTCGGCTTCCCCGAGAGGGTTCAGATAACGTGTTTCTCAGGGGATCATAGCTCTATGAACATTTAGGAAGGAAGGGAGGGAGGGGGGAGGGAGAAAGGAGGGAGGCAGAGGAAAAGGAAGTGAACTCAGGACAAAGGCCGGAAAAAGACCAATCATGGGCTCTTCCTGACGTGGGGACTTCCAGCAAGCTCGTGGGTGGTTTTAGGGGGTGGGAGTCTGTGGGCCTATTTTGTTGACGGCTGTATATGTGTCCCCTTTTCTGGAAAGGAAGGTGGATTCGCAGACCACACCAAACGCTTGGGGGGGCTGCCGTGACCTCAGAGCTCTGTGCCAACTTCCTCCTTTTATAGACAGAGAGACCGAGTCTCAGGGGGTGAGCGTGGATCCTGCAGGTCACCTGAGGGTGGTGTTGGGCTGGAGGGCAGTCTTCTGAGGACGCATTTCTTGGGCTCCATGCCGTTTCTGGAGTGACTCCCTGCCTCTTTCTTATCCATCGGAATGGTCAGTTAGCTCCCCCATAGGACTTGGAGCCAATGTCCACTCTTGGTCCTTCTGGTGGTCATCAGCACCAGAGGCTGCGGAGTTGTGGCTGGTGGACTGGAACAGAGATGGCCGGAGACTTACAAAGAGGACCCGGACAGAGGGTGAGAGGAGGGCAATCGTAGGACAGGTCGACCAGCTTTGTGTCCCTGTGACCAAAGTCCCCACCGGGAACACCTGAGAGGAAGGAGAGTCTATTTGGGCTCACGGTTCAGGGGTTCAGCCAATGGAACCAAGATGGCGGAAGGGTGTGGTAGAGGCTTGGGCCTGTATTCACGGCAGCCAGGAGGTGACGGGATGGGAAGGGGCCTCAGGGAAGGTGCGTCCTTCCAGGGTCCACTCCAGTGACCCACGTCCTCCAGCCACGCCCCACCGGCCGAGTGACCACCCAGTTCATCCGTTCAAACTGGGATGGACCCGGGTCCACAGGATCTAACCATCTCACCTTCGAAGACCCAGGAGCTCTCGGGGGGACAGCTCACATCCAAAGCATGACGTGGGAGGAGACCTCCAGGAAAATGAGTCTGGGCCAGGTGTCAGGAGGAAGAGGAGGCAGAGGAGGAGGAAGACCCCCAACCACTGCCGTCAGCTCTTTCCGGATCTCATTCACCCCCATCCTCCATCTTGAAGGGACATGTTTGTCCCTTTGTCTCCGGGGAGCAGAAAACAACAGGGAGTAGAAGTAAACCCAAGTGCCAAGAGCCGGGCGGCATTGGCTTATTTCACTTAGCGTGATATTCTCTAGCTCCATCCATTTACCAGCAAATGCCATCATTTCATTCTTCTTTAAGGCTGAGTAATATTCCATTGTGTATATATACCACCGTTTCTTTATTCATTTATCTGTTGAAGGGCACCGAGTTTGGTTCCACAGTTTAGCTATTGTGAGTTGAGCTGCTGTAAACATTGATGTGACTCTGTCACTGTAGTATGCCGATTTTAAATCCTTTGGATATAGACCAAAGAGTGGGATAGCCAGATCAAATGGTGGTTCCATTCCTAGTTTTTTCAGGACTCACCATTCTGATTTCCAGTGGGATTATAGGACGTATCACAATAACAGACCTTAAATTATACTTCAGTGAGATTTCAGACTCCCTGATAAACTTCTATGGATGCCGGATGTTTTGGTTTGTTTTATTTTCCTTAGTACAACAAAGCCACAAGCAGCCAATTCTGGGAAGTGGGGTCCTTCTAAAGATGACACACGGGGTCATTAGTCATTTTTCTTTTAAGTGAAACATTAAAGTATCTGTATTTAACTCTTTATACAGTATTTGTATTTAACTCTTGTGTGTGTGTGTGTGTGTGTGTGTGTGATAACTTTTGAATTTTATTTTGGATTGGCCTGTAGTGGTGAGACATATTTATGGGGTACAGTGTGATAATTCAATATATGCATGTGACATTTTATGATCAAAGTAGGATGGTCAGCATTTCCATCTCCTTAAACACTTATCATTTCTCAGTGATGGGAATCTTCCAACCCCTCTCTTGTAGTTCAGTATGAAATAGGTAAGAAGCTGTTGTAAACTATAGTCACTTTTCTGTGCTATAAGATGCTAGAATTTATCCCTCCTATCTCTATCTTAGTACCTGATGTCCAACCCCATCTCTTCTCCCACCCCTTCCTAGCCTCCAGTGACCCCTATTCTACCCTCTGCTTCTATGAAAAGAGCTATTGTACCTTTCATCTATGACCGAGAACGTGCGATATTTGTCTTTCTCTACCTGGCTTTTTTCACTTAACACAGTGTCCTCTGGGTTTCTCCATGTTGCTGCAAATGACAGAATTTCATTCCTTTTTATGGCTCAGTAATATTCCACTATGCACATAGATTCCATTTTCTTAATCTGTTCATTCCATCTGCTACACATGGAGGTGCAGGTCTCTCTCTGACACACAGATTTCATCTCCTTTGGATATATACGCACCATAGTGGGACAGCAGGATCATGTGGTAATTCTGTTTCTAGTTTTTTGAGGAACCTCCGTAATGTTTTCATGACAGCTGTACTGATTTTTATCCCCACAGCAGTGTATACAGTTCCCTTTCTCCCAATGCAGCCAGCCTTAGTTATTATTCATTTTTATCAGCTATCATTATTTAATTGTACACACCGATGGGGTACAGTGTGATAATTTGGTCATTCTCCTCGATCAGAGGAGAAGCCAAACAACCCCTAGCAACTGTGGGCAGGAGTCAATTCAAAGAAGTGCCAATAAAAGCATCCTGTCAATTTTTTTAAAATTTATTTTTATTGTAAACAAATGGGATGCATGTTGTTTCTGTTTGTACATGGAGTAGCAGCATACCATTTGCATATTCATACATTTACATAGAGTAATGATGTTTGATTCATTCTGTTATTTTTTCCTTCTCCCCCACCCCTCCCACCCCTCTTTTCCCTCTATACAGTCCCTCCTTCCTCCATTCTTGCCCCCCTCCCACCCCCCATTATGTGTCATCATCCGCTCATCAGTGAGATCACTCGTCTTTTGGATTTTTGAGATTGGCTTATCTCACTTAGCATGATGCTCTTCAATTTCATCCATTTGCCTGCAAATGCCATAATTTTATTATTCTTTATGGCTGAGTAATATTCCATTGTATATATATACCACAGTTTCTTTATCCATTCATCAATTGAAGGGCATCTAGGTTGGTTCCACAGTCTGGCTATTCCTGTCAATTTTTAGTAGTCTGCAGGTTAAGATATTTCGGCCTTTGTATCTATGTGTCCCTTTCCCTGATAGCCTATCGGGGTCGTGTGGAAATGCTTGTGCTGCAAAGAATGAGGTCATCCTTACGAGCTGCCATTTGCCAGATCTGCAGCCCATAGTCTGTGATCTGCTGCCCCCATGTCACCCAGGACTCTGGGCTGGGCTCAACTGGGTGGGTCTTCTGCTCCTGCTTGGGCTCCCTCATCCATCCGTGCCCGGCTGCTGGACTGTGGGCTCTGGCAGGCCAGCTGAGGGCCTGCTGGGCATGGACGGCCTTGCCCGCACGTCGGTAAGACGCTTCTCATGTGGTCTCCTGTCCTCTCTCAGACCAGCCCGGATTTGTTCTCAGCGTGTTGGGTGTATTCACTTTTCCGTCCCTGTGACAAATACTTGAGCTAAGTCAACTTAAAAGGAGGAAAAGGTTTATTTGGCTCAGATTCAGAAGTCTCAGTCCAGGACTGCCTGGCCCTGTTGCTTTGGGGCTGTGGCCACACAGTACATCATGGTGGGAGAAGGGGCTGGGGTCGTGGCTCAGTGCTAGAGCACTTGCCTGGCATGTGTGAGGCCCTGGGTTCAATCCTCACCACATATAAACAAATAAATAAAATAAAGGTCCATCATGGTGGGAGAGCATGGCAGAGGAGACCTGTTCCCCTCGGGGTGCGTGGAGACAAGGAAAGAGGCAGGAGAGGGAGGGTACCACACCCCCTTCAGGGCCACGCCTCCAATCACCTAACCTCCTCCCCGTAGGCCCCGCCTCCTAAGGGTTCCGCCACCTCCCAATAGCACCACAGGCTGGGAACCGAGCCCTCAGCCCACGGGCCTGGGGACCCTTCCAGATCCCATAGTAAAGATCAAGAGGGGCGCAAGGGCCACACGCAGTGCCTGTCAGATCTCTGTGTGCAAAGTCGCTTCTGTCCATGGACAAAGGAAATTGGGAGACTTGCCCAGAAGTGGTGTGTGTGAAGGCATCTCTGAGGAGCCAGGATCGGGGACAGAATATTCTGTGGCCATTATGGAAACCTACCACGTAGGGCAAAGATCTTTGTACTTAGAGTCAGGACCGTGGTTGAAGTTTTATCACTGCATCTGCTTGTGGGCACATTCTGTGACCTTCCAGCAAGTTTCCAGATGTTTTCCATTTCATATGACTCTGGGGTACTTTGCATACCAAGGTGGCAGAATAACCTCTGAGCTTCTCCAAGGCAGAATTCTTATTTAAAAAAATATTTTTTGGAGGTGAACCAGGGATTGAATTCAGGGGCATTTGACCACTGAGCCACATCCCCAGCCCTTTTTATATTTTATTTAGAGACAGGGTCTCACTGAGTTGCTTAGGGCCTTGCTAAGTGGCTGAGGCTGGCCTCCAACTTGTGATCCTCCTACCTCAGCCTCCCAAGCCACTGGGATTACAGGTGTGCACTACCATGCCCGGCTTATATTATAAATTTTCTTCTATCTTCTCCAGTGCTCACCTGTTACAGAGTTCGTGCCTGGCACAAAGTAAGGGGCCAACTGAAACGTGGATTGCATGAATGTTTTGACTTCCCTGTCTTTAGAGCAGGATAGGAGGATTCCCAAAGTTCCCTCTGTCTTGGTTTTCGAGGAAAGGAACAGAAGGATTGCCACTGAGTATGACTCAGAGGGCTCAACTTTTCGTGCAGGAAACAGAACATTTAAATCCAGAATTATCATTGCAGGAAGCAGTAATGCACAGAATACAAACATCCCCGCCGTCAATCCCTTGAGATGCTAGGTGGCCCCACGCCAGCTAGCTCAACTTCAATGTCAAACCCATCAGGTGAACGTGCATCTGCAGGCTGGCCGGGGCGCTCCGCTCAGCTCAGAAGTCAGCGTGGATTCCAGAATCCTTAGGTGGAGTCCACTTCCTTTTCTTTGATAGGAGGCCAATGGCTGCACAGGTACCAATGGGGCTTCCAAGGTGAACTTAACCCTTTGCAAGTCAGCAGTGAAGGGTCCCCAGGATTCCCCGGCCGGCCTGAGTTCTGGAACTCACAGTTGCACAGAACTTCTTGGAACCCCTCGTCTGTGCAAGGTCTCCTTCCTGTTTGGAGATACAGAAATGACGCGACTCTGCCTCTGCTTTTGAAGATGCCTCTGCACGTTTGTCAGGGAGACGGTGCCAAGTAGCGTGGGAGTTTGCCTGGGAAGGCCCGAGTGCTCTGTGGGGCCTGAGGGGGAAGCCGAGGCAGCAGGAAACTGGGGCCTAGTGGCAGGAAGTGAGGTCACTGGGGGCGTGCCCCTGAAGGGGATGGTGGGGCCCTGCCTCTGCCTACCTCTCTCTTCACTTCCTGGCTACCAGCTTGCTCCACTAGCGCTCCCCACCATGATATGCTGCCCCCACCTCAGGCTCAAAGCAATGTGGCCCAGCAACCGTGGACTGAAACCCCTGAATCCATGAACCACAATGAACCTTTCTTTCTTTAAGTTGTTGATCTCAGGTATTTTGTCACAGTAACAGAAAGCTAGCTAATACACAGGGCGTTGGCCGAGTTAGTTTCTCCTGAGGCCTCTTCTCCTTGGCTTGCAGATGGCGACTTCTCGCTGTGTCCTCACATGGCCTTTCCTCTGTGTGCTCAGTTCAGTCCACAACAGCCATGTTTGATTTGCTAAGGAATTCGAGACTCATTGTGTAGGCCGTTTCGGGAATGATTACAGAGTTGGGAGGTCATGTGGGGCTGGTGATTGTTTACAGCCTAATCCATTCAAAGTGACGGGGGAATATCTTCCCAGGCTCCATATGGCTAAATTTCTACACTCGGATGAGGATCTTGCCTTTATACATCTGTGCTTCTCTGGGGGTTCATGGTGGATGCCCAGCCTGTATGGATTGCTGTGGGTCTGCTCTTGCCTTTGGTGATTTGTATCCAAGGCCATTCAATCTCAGTGGGCCTTGCTGGCCTCCTGGCCCAAGGGCAGCATCTGACATGAGATGAGAGCACGCCAGGAATACACTCTGTCTTTAGAGAGAAAAGGCCTGCACTGGCCCATAGCTGGCCTCTCTGTAGCCATCTGCCCTTACGAGTTTTGTCCTTGAGGGCGAAATTTAGAATTGGTCCTAATCAGACACAACTATTCCCTTCTCCTTCCTCAGTGTCGTTTGCAACAAGGGTTGGCTTTAGGACTCAGTGTTGGCTGATGAGACACAGAAGTTTCTGGAGCGTTCCCAGAGAGATTTCAGCTCCGTGATAATAAAATAACAATGGGCAAGAAAGCAGGATGAGGAGAAGATGCATCCATCTCTGTCTCTCTGTGTCTGTCTCTCTCTCTGCCTCCTGTTCCCCTGACTCCCTATCTTTGCATGGGGTTATAATGCTTGCAGCTGCGATGTCCATCTTGCACACGAGATGACAAGTCTCACTTGCCACAGAACGTGGAGGAAAAGGACCAGGAAATCTGAGTACTTGGTGGAACAGATGAACCAATCTTGGGTCTGCCTACAAATAGATTTTGATTCACATGAACAAAAAAAAAAAAAAAAAAGAATCCAGGTCTATGCATCCCAACCACCATTTGTATGCTGATGCTTTTAGCCAAATGATGATTTTATCCTAACGTGGGTGGTGAGTGTTGGGGCTGCTGCTGCTTGTACCGCATCTCAGAAGGAGCCGGGACAGACATCTAGGAGCAAGAGTGAGGAGGAGGAGGAAAGGTATTCTAGGCATCCGCCAGAGCCTGATCAAAGGCCCGGGTGATGTTGAAGAAGAGTGGCAGATGAAGATGGAGCCTGAACAGACCTTGGTTGGCCGTCTTCCTGATGTCCATTTCCTCTTTCTTTCACCAATGGTGCCCACATTTGAGAGGCCCATTTCATTTTCAGCCCATGCATTTGGATGGTATGGACCCCACTCTGGTCAGAGGTTGATTATGTGATAAGTTTAGCCTTTGGTTGGTGCATGACTCCCCAGCACAGCCATGGCAGTGAACTCAGGGATGGCAAGTATGTGGTGTGAGCCAGGGATCAGGAAGAGTTCCCCCGTGGACTTCTGGGAGGGAGACTCCACAGGTCTTCTGAACCCTGGGCCGCCATCTTGGAAGCACATGGAGGAAGTCCAACTGAGACTGGACCCTGCCTCCAGAAAGCAGAGCAAACAGGCATTGAGAGGAAAACCAGGTCAAGGTCATAGTGTTCAACCTGTCAAATAAAACCTCACAGGACTGAGCCTAATAATCACATGAGCAAATAAATGTAGGCAGTTTTATCTCACAGTGGAAAGAATAATGAATCTGGCAGTGGTCACATGGATGATTGTAAACATATCATAAGAAGTCTAGATGATCTATAGCAGAGAGAAAAGCATAGGGTGCTCAAATAAGCCACAGTGGCGGTCAGAAACCATCATACAATGGGGTGTTAAGCTATGGTCCCTGTTCTTCTATGACTCTCTTCAGAGAACAAGAGAGACCCCCCCCCTTCTCTCTCCAATTACAGAGTTTCACAACCAGAGATTCCTTTAATAGAATTCTCTTTTAAAATGCAAATATCTTTCCACCTTAAGATGCTGGGAAAATAAGAACAAATTAAAGGGAAAGCAAGCCAAAGGAAAGAAATGAGGTTAGAGCAGACATTAATGAAACAGAGAATGGAAAAGCCATAGAGAGAATAAGCCAGCCCCAAAGCTAGTTATTTGAAAATATCAACAAAATTGACATGTTTAGCTATCAAGAAAAAATAAGAGGAAAGACTCCAATTATTCAAATCAGGAATCAAAGAGAGACATTATTATCAATTTCTCAGCAAGGAAAAGGATTCTAAAGGAATGCTATGAAGAAGTAGATACCAATAAATTAGATAACTTAGATGAAATGGACGAATTTCTGGAAAAATACAAAATACCAAAACCAACTCAAAAAGAAGTAGAAAATCCGAGTACACATATAACAAGTAGAGATTGAATAAGTAAACAAAAAGACTGCCCACAAAGAAAAGTCCAGGCAGATGGCTTCACTGTTGAAATCTAGCAAACATGTGAAGGAGATTAATATTGATTCTTCATAAATCTTTCCCAAAAAAAAGAAAGAAAAAAAAAAAAAAAAAGGGAGCACTAACTCATTCTAACTGACCAGTATTATGTGGATACCAAATGCAAACAAAAACATCACAGGAAAACTATGGATCAATACCTCTTATGAAGATAGGTGCAAAACTCTGCAATAACAGACTAGCAAACTGAATCCAAACAACATTAGAAAACCATACAGCATCACCAAAGGAGATTTGTACCAAGAATGCAAGGATGGTTGAATATCCGAAAATAAGATAGTACAATTAACCCGATTAGTCAAACAAGACACAAAAAACACACAAGTACCTCATTAGATACAGAAAAGGCACTTGACAAAATCCAATACCTTTTCATGATTTTTAAATGCTTGAAAAAACTAGAAATCCAAAGGACCTTTCTCAACCTTATGAAAGACATCTAAGGAAAGCCCACAGCTAACATCAGACCTAATGGATGTCCTTCCCCTGAGATCAAAAACAAGATCAGGATGTCCATTTTCCCCGCTTCCATTTAACAATGTCCTGAAAGAACTAGCACCTCCAACCAGAACTCTAGGTTCTGTGATAACAGTCATCTGAAAAATAGAATCGGGGGGAAAGACTGGAAACGAGAACAGCAGTCATCTCTAGGTTATGGAATTGTGACGGGTAATTTTCGTTTTGTTATTTAGACGCTTCTGTGTAACCAGCATATTCCAGAAGGACCAGGGAGGCTTGAAGGGCTATTGTACCTGAGCCAGTTCTTGCAGAATGGTGGGATTTGAACAAGAAGGAAATTGTGTTCCAGGCAGAAGGACTGGAGAGCGTCAGAAGGCCCAATGGGGGACAGGACAAATGGCTGGCACATTGGCTGCGAGCTGGAAAGGGCCTCATGTGCCTTGTGTGGACTTTAACTTGTGGGAACTTCTGAGACCCCTTTGGTGGGAATATGTGGGAGAAGAGCAGAAAGCCCTTGTTGGTGAGCTCCACAGCAGATCCAGCATCAGGGAGCAGGTAAAGGAGAGACCCAAGATGGTAGACAGAGAGGAGAGAGCCCCAGGGGCCCACAGAGTCACAGAAGGAAGACCATCAGAGCTCCTGTGGGCCAGAAACTGGCCTGAGGGTCTCCTCCTCTCCCTGATTGGGGTGGTCTTTGCGGCAGAGCAGGGACAGGCAGAGGAGATTGCTCCATCACTCCTTCCTACAGCTCTTCTCCAGAGAACCTCCTGAAGGTAGGAGGGCGTTGGCTGTCAACAGACGTCCAGCTTCCAGGTGGCAGGTCTAGACCAGCTGCTTCCAGACCCCAAGTAGAAAGACCTGGATGGCTACAGCATTTGCAAGGGAAGAGACACGTGTGTAGTTATCAGCATCTGTCTGTCCAGCTACCTACCCACCCACTCACCCTCAGTCCATCCATCTCTGCATGCATTTATCCATCTGTCCATACATTCACCCCCCATCCCCACCCATTTGTCTATTTCTCCATCCATCCATCCATCCATCCATCCCCACCCCATCTATCTGTCCATTCATCCATCCATCTTTTGATCCATCCAAAGACCCCCAAGTAGAAAGGATCTGGATTTACTATAGCACCTGCAAGAGAAGAGACAAATAAATAGCTATAATCATTCACCCATCCATCCACCATTCATCCATCCATCCACCCGTCCATCCATCCACCCATCCACCCATTCACCATCCATCCACCCATCCATCCATCCACCCATCCATCCATCCACCCATCCATCCATCCACCCACCATCCATCCACCCACCATCCATCCACCCATCCATCCATCCACCCATCCATCCATCCATCCACCCATCCACCCATCCATCCATCCATCCACCCACCCATCCATCCACCCATCCATCCATCCACCCATCCATCCATCCACCCACCATCCATCCACCCATCCATCCATCCACCCATCCACCCATCCATCCATCCACCCACCCATCCATCCATCCACTCATCCATCCACCCATCCACCCACCCATCCATCCACCCATCCATCCATCCACCCACCCATCCATCCATCCATCCACCCACCCATCCATCCACCCATCCATCCATCCATCCACCCATCCATCCACCCATTCACCATCCACCCATCCACCCATCCATCCACCATCCATCCACCCATTCACCATCCACCCATCCATCCACCCATCCATCCACCCATCCATCCATCCATCCACCCATCCATCCACCCACCCATCCATCCATCCACTCATCCATCCACCCATCCACCCACCCATCCATCCACCCATCCATCCATCCATCCACCCACCCATCCATCCACCCATCCATCCATCCATCCACCCATCCATCCACCCATTCACCATCCACCCATCCACCCATCCATCCACCATCCATCCACCCATTCACCATCCACCCATCCATCCACCCATCCATCCACCCATCCATCCATCCACCCATCCATCCACCCACCATCCATCCATCTATCCATCCATCCACCCATCCATCCACCCACCCACCATACATCTATCTATCTATCCATCCACCATTCATCCATACTTATATCCATCCATTCATTCATCTATTAGTTTAATTCAACAGCTATCTCCGGAGCACTCACTCTGTGGCAGGAAGGTCTTATGCTGGGTGTTGGGCAATGGAGAAACACTTCAGATCCCCAGAGTCCCTCACTTCCGAGGGCTCACAGCACAAAGAGAAAGACAGGCAGAAAAGCTACTAGTACATGTGCCAGGATTGACGGTCTAGACCAGGTGCTTTTCTTCGTGAGGTTGCAGAGCTTCACAGAAAAGAGGGGACCCTCGAAGTCCCTGGCTTATGCCCTGCCTGACCATTTGGTGCATTTGGTGTTCCATACACCAGATCAAAGACAAGTACTGTTGGACTCCATCTCCACTAAGATATTAGCCAAGAGTCACAGACAGAGCCTGGCTGGTCTCCATGGCTCTACTTCAGAGAGTTGCAGGAAGGCATGAATTCCTGGAATAAATGTCTTTCTTAAGATTCTTTTGGTGCCCTCCTGTCATCCCAGCAGCTCGGGAGGCTGAGGCAGGAGGATTGCAAGTTGGAGGCCAGCCTCAGCAACTTAGTGAGGCCCTGAGCAACTCAGGGAGACCCTGTCTCTAAATAAAATATAAAAAGGGGTGGGGAGGTAGCTCAGTGGTTAAGCACCCCTGGGGCCAATCCCTGGTACCAAAAATAAAAAATAAAAATAAAAAGATTCTTTTGCAACCTATTTTTATTTAGGCCTGTATCTGCTTAGGAAGCTGATCTTAGGGAAGATCAAACCCGTGTCTGCTATGTTGCTAGATACTTCTTTGGTCTTATTTACCTGAATCTTACAATACCTGCGGGGATGGTTAACATCATTCTTGGTATTTTATTGCTGTAGAAACTGAGCCTCCAAAAGCCACACAGGAGTAAGCAGCAGAATCAGGACTTGAGCTCAAATCTCTTTGCTTTAAAATTACCATTCTTGGCTGGGCACGGTGGCTCACATCTGTCATCCCAATGGCTTGGGAGGCTGAGGCAGGAGGATCAAAAGTTGGAGGCCAGCCTCAGCAATTTAGCAAGGCCCTCAGCAACTCAGTCAGACCCTGTCTCTAAATAAAATATAAAAATGGCTGGGGATGTGGCTCAGGGGTTAAGCACCCCTGGGTTCAATCCCTGGTACCAAAAAAATAACACCCAGATCTGCCTTGTAAGTAGTCACAGTTATGCATATAACTCAGCCTGGTGCCGAGGCTATGGAAGAGATATAATAAGCATATTTTGCAGATCAGAAGACTGAGCCTTAGAAAGCTCAGTGGCTGGGGTTCGGCATGTAGGAACGACAGGTCTGCGATGTTAGCCTGAGTTCCGTGCTCCGTCCACCGTGCACGGGCGTCTAGATCCTGCATCCACACTAATTATGCCATCGGGTCGTCCTAACAGAGCTCAGGGGCCTGATCATGTGCATAAGGTTGGGACCGTTTTCCTTCCACTCGTTATTGGACACTCATCTCACTCCTCCTTTTATTCTCAATAAATTCCTGATCATGTATTGCTATGCGCTTGGCATTTCACCACCCGGAAGAACTGGAAGCCATCTGCAGCCTTGCGAGTTCATGCTGTTCTCCTTTCAGGAAAAAAAAAAAAAAAACCCTGACGTTACATAAGACCGAAGCCCAGCAGGTTCTTATAGGAAGGTCGGGAGCACCAACTCCTCCTGCTAAAGAAACTCCCAGTCTTCAGCTGTTTTACCTGCTGTTTCCTGCTCGGTGCTGGTCCCTAAGTGCACTGCAGAAATCTTATCAAACATTTTGCCTTGCCAAATCTTTAAATGCAACCGACATGGCCACATAGACTTGTCCCCCGGGGTTCTACGAGGTGAGTTCTGTGTCAAATGCTTTGTCTTCTGAATCTGGATGGGGAGAGGCCCCAGGGACCTTCACCTACTTCCTCCCAGCTCTTGTCCGGGATGATTGGGCTGTTTCAACTGTTGCTATTCCTCCCTTTGAGAATGGGCTCTTTTCCCCCTTGCTCATCTCAGGTTGTTGTATTCAGTTATTGGTCATCAGACTCTAGCTGGACGTGGTGGCACATGCCTGTGATCCCATTGGCTCGGGAGGCTGAGGCAGGAGGATCGCAAGTTGGAGGCCAGCCTCTGAAACTTAGCAAGTCCTTCAGCAACTCAGCGAGACCCTGTCTCTAAGTAAAATATAAAAAAGACTGAGGAGGTGGCTCAGTGGTGAAGCACCCCTGGGTTCAATCCCTGGTACCAAAACAAACAAACAAACAAACAAACAAACTTGAGTCTATAAACTGCCCCAGACTCCAAGATGTCAGAAAGCACTCCAGAGATGATGTAGCTCAATCCCTCTGCTGTGCTATGGGGAAACTGAGGCACTGGGAGGCAGTCATCCTCGGGGACTCGGCAGTAAGAAAGAGCAATGTGGAGACCGGAGACCCGTGAGCCGAGGGCAGCCAGGATGGCCTGGGGCAGAGGGGACGTTGCAGCTGACTCTGGACAGGAACCTGCAGGTCAGGGACACTCTGGGACCTGGGACGCCATCTCACTGTCTAGCGCAACAGGGCTTTCTGGCTGCTCAGCCCAGCCTTACCCCACTGAGAACATTCTAGAAGCCCGGTCGACGCCTATCCAGCCATCTCTGTCCAACCTTGGTGCTGCACCTGCTACCTGGGTATGAATCAGTCCTGGGGATGGAACTCGGGTGTTTTAGCCACTTTTTTCACTGCTGTGACTTCAACACCCAACCAGAACAACTTAGAGGAGGGAAAGTTGATTTGGGGCTCATGGTGTCCAAGGTCTCAGTCCGGAGGCAGCCGGCTCCATGGCTCTGGGCCCGAGGTGAGGCCAAGCATCATGGCGGAAGGACCTGCTCAGCTCATGGGGAGTCAGGAAGAGGGGGAGGAAGAGGAAAGGGTTTTTAGGGAAGCTGCCCCTTCCAGGGTCGGCCCCAGGGACCCGTCTCCTCTAGTCACACCCCACCTGCCTACTTTACCCCCCAGTCAGTCCATTCAAACCAGGATGAGCTGCCGAGGCTGCGGCTCTCCTGATCCAGCCATGTCACCTCTGAACATCCCTGAATCAGCAGGAGCTCTGGGGGCCCCTCACCTCCAAACCCTAACACCTCCACGTGCCAGGCAAGCCCTCTACCGCCGAGCTTCGCCCCCAACTGCAGCAACTTGAATTCCATATTATTTCTCCTTAGTTACTTTTTGTTTGAATCCGTTCACTTTCTTTTTTTACTTAAAATCTATTTTAAGAGGACACTTGATCCTAACACGAGACTTGAGACAGTACCCCAGGGGAGGCCAGAAATAGAAGGTGACGGCGAGAAGAAAACAAAACCAGGGTGTTGGATTCCAGCTCTACTTTGGCACTTGCCAAATTGCCCTGGGCCTGAGGCCTCTCTCTGTCCTGAAAGTGGAGATGGGCCAGGGTTTGCGAAGCAGTTAAGGGAGACTAACGCTGAATTGAGCTGCGCCTGTCATCCCAGCAACTGGGGAGGCTGAGGCAGGAGGATCGTAAGGCGGAGGCCAGCCTCAGCAACTTAGCAAGGCCCTGAGCAACTCAGTGAGACCCTGTCTCTAAATAAAATAGAAAAAGGGCCGGGGATGTGGCTCAGGGGTTAAGCACCCCTGGGTTCAATGCCAGGTACCCCAAAAAACCAAAACCCAAACAAAACACTGAACTGAGACTCTCATGTACTCAAAGGATGGGGGTGGAATAGACAAGGGAGTAAACCTTGGAAAGCTTTGATATTATTAACGGTTGTGACACAAAACCTCATTAACTTATCCCAAGCACAACCAGCTCTGCACATGCAGAATTAATCATACCAGTTAGTAAATGTCCAAGATTTTACCAACCTTCCAAATGATTGATTCTGTACTTTTCTTAAATTTTATTTTGCCCTGATATGTATATATACCCATCACAGTTCAAAAGGCATTCTGGAAACCAGGTGGGTGGTGAATACCTGTCATCCCAGCAACTCTGGAGGCTGAGGTAGGAGGATTGCAAGTTGGAGGCCAGCCTCAACCACTTAGCAAGATCCTAAGCAACTTAGTGAGACCCTGTCTCTAAATAAAAATCAAATATAAAAAAGGTCTGGAGGAGTTGGGGCTGTAGCTCAGTGGCAGAGCACTTGCCTAGCATGTGTGAGGCACTGGGTTTGATCCTTAGCAGCGCATAAAAATAAACAAATAAAATAAAGGCATGCTGTCCATCTACAACTACAAAAAAACATTTAAAAAAAAAAGGGGGGCTGGGGATGTGGCTCAGTGGTTAAGTGCCCCTGGGTTCAATCCCTGGGACCAAAAAACAAAAAAAGAAAAGAAAAAAAGCCATTCTATAAATGAGTGTGCTGTTCTTTTCCAGTGGAACTTGCTCATATAGTAAAAGCACCCCAACAGTCTGTGGCTCAGTTGCAATTTGCTTCGAAGCTGTCGAGGAGTAGGGAAGGGGGTCCAGAGCACCCCTTATTCCTTCAGGTGGCCTGGAGCTGGGCAGCCACCGTTTGGAACAAGAGTGGACACAGGCCTCTCTGCTGCAGAGCAAGAGGGACTTCAGACCTAGAAATCAGAGCTCAGAGCGCTTTCACAGAGCTCTGTTAGTCCTTCCAACATCTAGCCTTCGCTGTCCTGTTGCAGAATCTGCAGACAGCTGTGAAGCTCTCCATTAATGGACCAGCCTAAAAGTCACACCATGTGCTTTCCGAGGACCATTAGTGATTTCCCAACAGGCCAGTTCCCGGTATTGATCTGGACGCAGCCCCCAAGGAGGCCTCCTGCGCACGCGCCTCTCTGGACCTCGCAGAGGCCGCTGAGGACATCGCGCAGGCTCACAGAGGCGGCTGCGCCTCCCGGCCTCTCAGAACACAGAACTGCTCTGCTGTGAGCAGCAAATCTCTGCTGGAGGTTGGAACCCCAACGCGGAGGGAAGTGGATCTGGAAGCAGAATCATTTCCATGGAAGTTTCTAACCTCGTCTATGGAAACCAATTGTCCATCTCCCTTCATGGGACTGGACAGGCGTTCTGTCCCTGTCGGGGATTTCAGGAAAAGGGAGAGAATCAGGAAGCTTCTGAGGGAAGCCAGGACGTCAGTCTTGCTCATGATGGGAACATTCTGGACCCCAGGACGGTGGGGCTGCTCACTGCTTGGTTGTATTTTATTGGCAGTGACCAGACAGGACCCTGGGGGCGGGAAGTTCCCTCCAACCAAACTCCTGGACCTGTGCAGTCATGTCCCGGATATCACAGTGTGCTGAGGCTAAGGGACCTACGTCGTCACTGGGCCATACGATCTATCATTTTTTTTAAGTTCTAGATGGACACAATACCTTTATTTTATTTTTTTATTTTTGTGCGGTGCCTCCCACGTGCAAGGCAAGCACCCCACCACCCAGCCCCAGCCTAGGTGGTACCGTCTTAGGGGACCACGGCTATACAGGGGGTCGGCCACCAATGGACATGTCACGCATCACGTGACTGTCTCTTCCACTCTTGCTTGTGGTTTTAATTTTTCTGAATTAAAAAAAAAAGTATATAAAGAGGGTTTCCTTCAAGAGAAAAAATAAAATTATAAATGTAATTTTTAAATTGACACATAAAATCGTATACATTTATGCTCGACGGCGGGATGTTTCAAGACCTATAAATATAAATATATGTGTTATATAATGTTCAAATCGGGGTAGGCCTCTGAATCTGCTCAAACGTTTATCATTTTCTTGGGTTGAATACATCCAAGATCTTTTCTTCTGGCTTTTTGCAAAATATACGGGTACCTGTCAGGCTTGCCGGCCAGTGACTCAGGAGGCTGAGGAAGGAGGATTGGGAGTTGGAGGCCAGCCTCAGTAACTTATTGAGGCTCTAAGCCACACAGTGAGACCCTGTCTCTAAATAAGAACATATTTTTAAAAAGGGCTGGGGATGTGGCTCAGTGGTTAAACACCCCTGGGTTCAACCCCTGGTACCAAAGGGGGAGAAATATATATATATATATATATATAAAATTACATATATATTGAAAAACATATACTAAAATATTATATATTTAAAAATATATAATTATATATTATAATAATATATATTAAATATCATGTATTATGTATAATAAAATATATATTAAAATATTATATAGGTTTTTAAATAAAATAAATATTTTATCTAAAATATATACATACATGTGTATATCCTCTGTGCCATAGAACACGGGAACTTATTTCTCCTCTCCAACGCACTTGATACCCTTGTGCCTCTTAAATTCTTAAACTCCAGGATCTCTAGTACTATGGGAAGCAATTGTTTGTCACGAGGGATGGGGCAGACCTATAACCAGGTGTCCTACAACACAGTCTGTCACACATTCATTTGCTAATCATCCTGCCTCTTGTGCTAGACTGGAAGCAACTGGAAGCTCCCGAAGAGTAGGACTTCCCTCGGATGTGTCCCCAGACTCTAAACCTTACCAACTCCTTTTCTATTTTTGTTTTGTAATTTTTGCAGTCCGGGGAGGGGACCCAGAAGGTTCTACCACTGAACCACACCCCAGCCTTTTCAATTAATTATTAATTTTATTTTGAGTCAGGGTGTCATTAAGTTGCTGAGGCTGGCCTCCAACTTGTGATCCTCCTGCCTCAGCCTCCTGAGTAGCTGGGATTGGAGGCGTGTGCCCCTGCATCAGATCCAACTGTGCTTTCTTTTTTCTGGTACCAGGGATTGAACCCAGGGGTGCTTAACCACTGAGCCACACCACCAGCCCTATTTTGTATTTTATTTAGAGACAGGGTCTCGCTGAGTTGCTTAGGGCCTCGCTGAGTTTGCTGAGGCTGATTTTGAACACACGATCCTCCTGCCTCAGCCTCCTGAGCCCCTGGGATGACAGGTGTGTGTCACCACGCCTGGCCCAACGATTCTTTATTAATGAAGAAATAAGCAGTCAAGAACTAGTGGGCCTGGGACAGGAGACATACCTGGGTGCTCCTGCTTATTCATGTCAAGTTACAGCTGTCACCAACGCAGCCTTCCAGCCACTTCATGGAGCTTCATCTTGTGTAGGGAAGGAAAAAGTTACACACACACATGCACATATTTAAATATCATATATTAACATATAAATAATATATTACTTTTTAAAAAATATGTTTTATAGATATATTTTTTCTTTTTAAAAAGCCATAGGTGCTTCAGGAAAACTTGCGTGCATCTGAACTTGACTCTGAAAACACTGAGTCTGTTTAATTAGTAGCTACTTAGTCTGTTTCCTGTCGCTAATGACAATAGGACAGACTGCATACTCCTCATGGGAAGAGGGTTATCTTGGCTCGCGGCTCTGGTCCCAGGTCAAGGGCCTCATGGGGTGCAGGCCTTCTTGCGGGTGGAGCCCCAGGATTACAGGGAGCACCCCCAGCCAGAGATGAGCGCATGTGCGTTTGTGTATCTCCTGGGCTCTTTCTTCTTTGAAAGCCACCAGGACTCAGTCTTGGAGGCTGCACCCTGCTCTGTTATCTCCCCTCATCACCTCCCGAGAGCGCTCCCTCTGAAGCCTCACGTGGCTGGAGTTTCCTTAATGCGACCTGAACCTGGAGCGGCCACACCCGGTTCTCGCTCTAACGCTGGCTGATTCTCCTTTCCCCTCGGACTCCTCCCTCTGCTGACTTCTAAACTCAAGTCTAAAGCAGCAGCCTCTGAAGCTGACGGCGCCTCCTGAGCCAGGGCACCCCTAGCTGAGCCTGAGATGCACTTCAAGGACTTTCTCCTTAGGTGCCTTAGACGGGAAGCCCACGCCCGTTCCCAGCAATCTCCCTGACCACCCAGTAGGTCTTACTCGCCTGCTTGCCAGGGATCCTGCATCAAAACGGATGTGGGGACTGTTAAGATCAGTTGCAGCAGGAAGCCACATAGCTAAACACAAAGGGGACTGACCTAGAAGCTATTTCCTCTGGTTCAGAATGACTCAGTGTGGTTGGGGCTTCACCGGCAGAAAAACATGCTAATAAGAGCAATAATAGCTGGCTTTACTGTGTGCATTCCGTGGCACTTAATATAGGTCCTATGGCTAACCCCATTTTGCAGATAAGGAAACAAGAGGTGTTCAGACAAATTCAGCAACTCAACCAAAGCCAGAGTTAGAAAGTAACAGGCCGGGTCAGTGGCGCACACCTGTCATCCCAGCAGCTGGGGAGGCTGAGGCAGGAGGATCGCAAGTTGGAGGCCAGCCTCAGCAACTTAGCGAGGCCCTAAACAACTCAGACAGACCCTGTCTCTAAATAAAACATAAAAAGGGCTGGGGATGTGGCTCAGTGGTGAAGCACCCCTGGGTTCAATCGCCAGTTGCAAAAAGAAAAAAAAAGTAACAAAGCCTGAACTTGAACTCAGGTCAACTGGCTCTTCCATATGTGAGGAATCTTCTTAACGAGAGTCTGCATCTGTTAAAGTTCAAGCCGAGCACTGTAACAAAGAGACTTCACATGGTAATGTCTCCAGGAAGAGAAAGGCTGATTTCTCTCTCATTTAATGGTCCAGAGGCAAGAGGTCCATGTTGGTAGGACCACTCTGCTCCATAAAGTCATTCAGGGACCCAGGATCCTTCTGTCTTGTTGCCCCACCATCCCTCAGGGTGTGATTCAGTGGCCACTGCTGGTCATCACCTTCTCTGCCTTCCAGACCACGGAAAGGAGGAAGGCAAACAGACTCAAGTCGGAGCCAGGGAAATTGCAGACATTCCTTCCACGCATGCTCCATGGCTGTCGCTTAGGCCTAAGGCCACGCCCCGCTGCAACGAACCCTGGGAAATATGATCTCTGAGCAGTTAAAATGCTGTGCCTATGGAAGAAAGGGAGAGGGGAGTTTGCACAGTCTGCCCAAAAGACTGTCTCCTCTTTACGAATGTTAAAAATGGCCTGCCACAGGAAGCCCTATGCATATTCCTTATTCTCATGCAGACATGTGGTCATTTATTCATTCAACAAATATTAAGGCCTTCCTTTGCGGGGACTTTTGTGATGAGCACAAATACTCAGTGAGCTGGATTCATTGTCCTGTGACTTAGCTGGGAGAGGAGACCTCAGCCATGAAGTAGGAAAGAGGAGAGTCGGTTTGTCAATTTCATTCATTCATTCAACCTTATTTATTTGGAGGGTACCAGGGATTGAACCCAGGGGCACTCGGGGATTGAACCCAGGGGCACTCGGGCACCGAACCACATACCCAGCCCAATTTTGTATTTTATTTAGAGACAGGATCTCGCCGAGTTGCTTAGGACCTCTCTTTTGCTGAGGCTGGCCTCGAACTCACGATCCTCCTGCCTCAGCCTCCCCAGCCACTGGGATGACAGGCGTGTGCCACGGTGCCCGGTTCAACCTCATTTATTCACACATCTCCTTGTAAGGACTGGGGGCAGTACGCTGGCACTAATATACCATTGTCCAAGTGCCACTCGCATGCATGATCTCTTTCACCTTCTGCCCAACCTGAGGGAGGCAGGGTAGGTTTTGAGAAGTCACGTGAGCCCCTGCCATCAGTATATGATGGAACCTGGACTTGGTACTGTGTGGGAACACATAAAACCCAGGATCAAGGTCAGGGGCCATCTATGTTCTTCATCTGACTACTGGCAAATAATCTCTCCTCTTTGAGCCTCAGTTTCCTCATCCGGAAAATTCAGCTCTAAGGTGACTTATGTCGAAATGCTTGCCGTGGCTTGGATATAATTTAGTTGGTGTCTCTGCCTAAAGGTTGATGTGACAAAGACTGGGCCTCCATGGAGGTGGTATTGGGTAATGGTGTAACCCTTTAAGAGATGGGACCTGGAGGGAGCCCCTGAGGCTACTGGGGTGCACTCGCAGGTGGTGGTTCCTGTGGGACCCTTTGAGTTTTCTCACAAGAGGGTTGTTGTAACCTGGCCACTTCCATGTCTCCCTGCTCCCTGCCTGGAGGTGAGTCTTCTTGCTCCCGTTAGCTCTCCCACCATGGCTGTCCACCATGATGTGATGCAGCCAAGGGGGGTCCCTGGCAAGAATCTAGGTCATGCTGTTTGAAATTCCAGTCCCCAAAACCATGAGCTAAATAACCTTTTTTCTTCATAAGGAGTCTATGTCAGGTGCTTCATCATATGTCACAGTGACAAAATTTGACCAATACAGGGCTGTTAGGAAGGCGTTCCTGAGACCACTGGGTTCGTCTTTGGATAAGTGGACCCTCTCCAGGTCCGAGTTTCCTTCCCTTTTGGAGTCTCCAAAGCTTTGGGTCCCTGAAAATCTGCACATGTTAGATGATGTCCCCAGAATTCACCATGATGATAATGAGACCATAGACTTCGGGAAGCCTGGCGGTGGTCCTGCCTGTCCTTTGGCATTGGATCCTTCACGTCCTCGTTCCTTGTGGGAATTCTGGCTGAGTCTCTTTTTCTCCCTTCCTGCTCTTTCTGCCCTCAGCGTCTGTCTGATGTTCCTCCAGCTCCGCTGTAGTGTCTGTAGTAGTGGCTCATCATGGAACCCCACCACCTGCTCTGCCGTAGTGTCTGTAGAAGTGGCTCATCACGGAACCCCACCACCTGCTCTGCCGTAGTGTCTGTAGTGGTGGCTCATCACGGAACCCCACCACCTGCTCTGCCGTAGTGTCTGTAGTGGTGGCTCATCACGGAACCCCACCACCTGCTCTGCCGTAGTGTCTGTAGTGGTGGCTCATCACGGAACCCCACCACCTGCTCTGCCGTAGTGTCTATAGTGGTGGCTCATCACGGAACCCCACCACCTGCTCTGCCGTAGTGTCTGTAGTAGTGGCTCATCATGGAACCCCACCACCTGCACACTCACAGGGCTCCAGTGGCCGTGGTAGCTGGGGAAGGCCAGGGAGAAGAACCTCCTGATGGGCGTGGGCTGGGTCAGGCAGGGGTCCCGCAGCAGGGGTGTGGGGTAAGGGGCTCCATGCACTAGCGGAGCCAAGCTCTTGGCGACATTCCTGCATCAGCACAATAGAAAGATGGTCTCTGTTGTGAGCACAGATTTGAGTGGGAGAGGCTGGGGGCAGGGTGTTGAGTTGGAGGCAGCTGTGACCGCTCAGGTCTGGGGTACTAAGGGCTGGGGGCGGTGACAGAGCAAATGGAAAGAACAAATGGAGAGAGGAAGAGCCCGAGAAGAGAAAAGTCCTGGCACTCAGAGTGCAGGGCCGATCTGCAGGATGGTGGCCCCAGTCACAGGGAGGGCCAGGGTGGGTCCTAAGTGGACACCCAGGGGGCTCAGGGCGTCGGGTTCAAAGCAAAGCAGAGAGCTAGAAGCAGAAGGGAACTCCGAGAGGTGTCCGTTGAGCTTGCCCTTGGTGTGCCAGACAGACAGACAGAGGAAGCTGGGAAGCTGTCTGGATCTGTCTTTTTTTTTTTTCCCCCCTGGAAATCCACACTTTCTCTCCACCTAAGCTACTCTCTTTGGGGAAGAGTATTTTTTTTCTCCAAACTTGATAAAAATCAATCAAGGGATATCTTGAGCAGTCGCTCAGTGCCGGGTATTGTTCTGAGAGAGGAGAACGAGAGAAAGCAAGGGAAGACTCATCTGCTGGAAGGAACAGCATGGGAATGGCTCATTCCACCCAGAGTGACCAGGGACAGGGGTCAGTCAAGCCCTAGAGGCAAGAATGGCCGCAACCAGTATGGTCATTAATTCTGAGATGCTGGCAAGGGGAGAAGAGGGTGGAGAAGAGACAAGCAGACACAGAGAGGAGAGAGAAAGCTGGGGCCAGGCGGTACCTCAGCCCCGATGAGGGGACGCAGTGCTAGCTCAGCAGGTTTATTGCATAGGTTTTGTCACCCAGGGGTTATTCGGGGCAAGTTCCAGCAAAGCTGGCCATCTGAAGGACGCAGGACTGGCAAGACCTTAGGGCCATCTTGCTCTGCTCAGGATCCTCTATCCCCGGGAGCAGGTGCCTGAGCTCAAGGTCCACACTGACGCAGCTCTGCGTCTCTGCATGGGCGTCGCCATAGCAACGGGGCCATCTCGACCTGCACCTTTGCACAGGAAGTTCCCAGCGCGACCCAGCCAGGAGGCGGTCAGAGACCATGGTCCAAATCACCGCTCTGCACAGAGAATGACGCCCTGTGTCCGGGAGAACTGGAAGCACGATGTCCCCAGAAGTCCCATTCGCAGAGCAAGCAGGGCTCAGGGGGAAGGGGGAGGGGCAGAGAGCCCAGGAGGCACACGGTCATGGTGGCATGTGACCCAGAAGGCTCAAACCCGCCAAGAAGCAACCACCCCGGCCTGATGGGGAGTGGGAATCAGAACCACAAGCAGGCGCCACTCACACCTGAAGGTCTGGCACGCCGGCCGGCTGGGTGCCCGTGTCTGGAGAAGGAGCGCTCGCTCGTCCATGATAGTCCAGAGTGGAGCCTGGACCAGCCTCTCCCAAGACCACTCGGGAGAGCGCAGGACACCAGTGGCTCATCCAGTGAGTTCCACCGGCCATCCATCCATCCATCCACCAAAGTGAAAAGCAATCGGAGTCTCCAAGGACCTTCGGTGTCTATTTGGGAATACCAGACACTGCCGAGGAAACAGGGAGTGGTCATGAGGATTCAGATGCTCTAAGCATATTCAAGGAGGCTGAGGCCAGGACGAGTCTTTAAAGATAAAAATGAGAAGAGCAGCAGCTGATCCTCGGTCCCCACGATTAATAACTGGAGTAGCATCCGTCCAAGGTTGAACGGGTAGCTACTGCACCAATATTGGTAAAAGTAGTTTTTATGTAAGGTTGTGGTGGTCTTTGTGTGAGTTTGTGGTTCTGGAAGAGTCTTTTGTGGTAGTTACTATCAGGCAATTGTGTTAAGAGCCCTGCCCTGTGGTGATGCATGCCTGTCATCCCAGAGGCTCAGGAGGCTGAGGTAGGAGGATTGAAAGTTCAAAACCAGCCTCAGCGACTTAGTGAGGCCCTAAGCAACTCAGTGAGACCCCGTCTCTGAATAAAATACAGGAAAGAGCTGGGGAGGTGTTTCAGTGGGTAAGTGTGCCCCTGGTTCAACCCCCAATATCAAAAAGAACCCTGCCTTCATAACCTCACGGTTTTACTTTTTTTTTTTTCTAAACTCACATTGACACAAGTGACTCCATTTTGATTCTGACAACTTTCCTATTTCTTTCACACATCATAGAGAATCTCTTGCCCCTGGACAGCAGGAGACATAACAAGCATGTCCACAGTAGCAGAACTGGCAACACACCCAATGGGAACAACCCACATCAATAGGAGGATGGAGAGACAAATTCTAGAACATTCTTATAGTGGAATACTATACAGTAGTGAAAAATACACTACTGTAGTATTTCCTATAGTAATACAGATGAGACACCAACCATATTTCAACAAAAGAAGCAAGACTTACGAAAGTCATTGGGATAAGTCTATTTACATAAAACTTTAAACATAGGTGACCCTAAACAGATTACTGTTTACCAAACATCGGTAGTTGCACTATGAAGAAAAGCAAAGGAGAGATTAATCACAAGTCAATAATGTTTGGACATTATTGACTCCTGCACAAATAAGTCATCTGTATTTTTTTCTATTTATGTCTATTTCACAATGAGAAATCACACAAGCCTGCTGATTTGTGTGACACTGACCGAGGTTTGGTTGGAGATGAGGTTTGGGGACACACAGGAAGGGACTCCTGTGCCGTACAGAGAATTTTGATTTTATGCTGTTTGTGTGTGTGTGTGCATGTGGGTGTCCTTTAAACTCCCAAAGGGGTTTATCTTTTTAATTTTTTTATGTGTCCTCCTTAGCTGTCCATGATAGCAGGGTGCACTCTGACCTGTCACACACACATGGAGTGTGACTCCCCATCCTTGTGGTGGGACATGACGTGGAGTTTCCCTGGTCGTGTGTCCATGTGTGAACAGGAAAGTTCTGTCCCATCCATTCCACTGTCTTTCCCATTCCCATCCCCCTCCCTTCCCTTCAGTCCCCTTTGTCTCATCCAGTGAACTTCTATTCTCTTCCCCTTATTGTGAATTAGCACCCACATCAGAGAGAACATTCGGCCTTCTGTTCTTTGGGATTGGCTTATTTCACTTAGCATGAGAGTCTCCAGTTACAACCATTTCCTGGCAAATGTCAGTGAAGTCATTCTTCTTTATGACAGAGTAATATTCCAATGTGTATCTATACCACATTTCCTGATCCATTCATCTGCTGAAGGGCACCTCAATTGGTTTAAGTTGTTTTTCTAATCTGGAATATTTTAGGATATTAGTGATATTATCTAAAGTGTTAGGCATACAAATAAGGAATTGTATTCAGCCATAAGAAATATATTGTGGTAGATAGATCTCCATCTTTCGACCCTGGTTTCCGTTTTCAAGGGCTTAGAGAATAATCTTTGTGTGCAACACTGGATTGAATCTGGTAAAGTCAGAAGGAAATACAACTTAGGAGACATGGGTGCTCTCATTTACCTTAGGGACATTTTTCTTTACCTGCAAAAAGTTGGGATGGGACTGGGGTTGGGCCCAGTGGTAGAGGGCTTGCCTAGTATGTGTGGGGCACTGGGTTCCATCCAGAGCACCACGTAAAAATAAATAGCTGGGTGTGGCGGTGCATGCCTGTCATCCCAGCAGCTTGGGAGGCTGGGGCAGGAGGATCACAAGTTGGAGGCCAGCCTCAGCCACTTAGCAAGGTCCTGAGCAGCTCAGCGAGACTCTGTCTCTAAATAAAATATAAAAAGGGCTGGGGAGGTGGCTCAGTGGTTAAGCACCCCTGGGTTCAATCCCTGGTATTTATAAACAAATGAACAAATAAATAAAATAAAGGTTCAAAACCGTTGGGGGTGGGGCAGAGGAGGGTGCTCAGCCTGGCTCTGCGGTGCCCAGGTCTCCCAGGGGACAGTGACGTGGACACGAGGAGAGAAAGGAACCAGCGAAGGCAAGGCTGACAGAGAGCCAGGAGTGAACGTCCCGGAAGCTGGGTGGAGAGTCCTGGGATTCGTGCTCTGCGGGGAACAGGGACACAGACAGGCGGGTGGGCAGGGGACGTTCCCACGTGACGGCTCCTCCCCTGCCGGTCCTGCCCGCTGATCCCAGCTCTCCCCGGAGACCCTGCAGGGTGGGTCGGGCTTTGCCCTCCCGGAACCTCTCAGCTTCTGCAGACTGGCTGAGACGGGCCTCATGGGGGGTCCCCAGGGAAGGAGCTGAGGACCCAAAGAGAGATGTCAGCAGCGTGACCAACGAGGTGTTAAAATGCATCCAGCTGTCTGTCCCCGTCTGTTCCAGGCTGCTTGATGCCAGATTTGCTTTTGCACATTTATATGGAAATACGTCTTCGCTGTGGCTTGTGATTTTCTAGTTGAATGAGTTCAGGGTAGGCCCACTTTGGAATCTAATTATCCTTTAGCTTCCTGGGATTCAGTCCTCAGAGGAGGGGACCGTTCCAGACACTCACCCCAGGACGCCGCCCCCTGCAGTCCATTAGCCCTTGCAGGGTTGTCTGATGACATTCTTTATGTCTCAATGGCCCAGGAAGCAAGAGGGACTGGTCCTCAGCTCGATTCTGCCCCGGCATCTAGACCTCTAGTTAGGCGTGCAGCGGGGAGAGGTCTCGGCCTACCTACAGGTTTTGGTGCCAGACCCTGATTTTGGCAAACCGAATGTTTTGAGCAAAGGTCCAAGCTCGCTATAAAAGGTTCAGTGGAGCCCGGCGTGGTGGCAGACACCTGTCATCCCAGTGGCTCAGGAGGCTGAGGAAGGAGGATCCCAAGTTCAAAGCCAGCCTCAGCAAAAGCGAGGCCCTCAGCAACTCAGCGAGACCCTGTCTCTAAATAAAATACACAATAGGGCTGGGAGGTGGCTCAGTGGTTCAGCACTCCTGAGTTCAATCCCCAGTACCAATAAAAAAAAAAGAAAGAAAAAAGATTCAATTAGATTTATCATATGTCAGAAGCTGGATGCTCTAGGTAGCAGTGACTTAGTCCCTGTGCGGGAAGTTGTGAATTGAAGCTTCTCAGAATCAGTCATTTCAAAACCAGGGCCCAGTGTGGGAACATAATATGTGGCTCTCTAGATCATGCTGTATAGAAAGAAGGCTCCCAGGCTCCCCGGTGCAGCACAAAGGGAGCTGTGATTGATTAGTCATGTCTGCTCTGAGTTCAGGAGGGGAGATAGTAGCTCGAGTGCCACGTGTCTATACTCTTCTCTTTTCTAGATGCCTCCTGAATGCTGGGCTCTGTTCTGGGGTCTTTCTCTGATATTCTCTCCATTTTCCCTCAAAGCAAGTCTGGAAGTAGATATCGGTACTATTCTCATGGAGAAAAAATTCACAGAAAGACATCGGGCGGGGATGCTGGGCATGGTGACCCACGCCTGTCATCCCCAAACTAGGGAGGCTGAGGCAGGAGGATCGCAAGTTTGGAGGCCAGCCTCAGCATCTTAGTGAGAACCCCCCCCCCAGCAACTTAATGAGGTTTCAAAATAAAAAATAAAAATGGGCTGGGGGTGTGGCTTGGAGATAAAGCACCCCTGGGAACCCCAGTACCAAAAAAATAAATAAATAAAAGAGGAAAGGAGAAGGAGGAGGAGGAGGAGGAGGAAGAGGAAGAAAGATATCAAGAAATCAAAAGCAGGATCCAAAGTGAAACATAAAATGGGATGATAAATACAAATCATAATTACAATGGCAAATTGTAATGACAAATTTATAATTGAGTTATAAATAATTATAAGCACATTTTAATATATACAGAAAGGAAGTAACTGGAAAGCCATAAATCATAATGTTCAAAATGAGATACCAGTGGGTGGTGACTGTGTAGACTTCCTTCTCTCTCTTCTTTTTTCTTCTATTTGTTTTTTTTTTAGTTGTAGATGGACATGATACCTTTATTTTATTTGTCTATTTATTTTTTATGTGCTGGTGAGGATCATACCCAGGGCCTCACACATGCTAGCAAGGATTTCCCACTGGGTCCCAGCCCCAGCCCTGAGTCTCTTTTCTTTGTGTTTGTATTTCTCTATTTTTCTGCAATGACCCACATTCCTTTTTCAAGCATACATAAATTATCTGTATGTGAGTGGGTGTTTGCATTTTCTTAATATTGCATATTTGGAGATTGGGTGACATGCTTTCTCTTCACTTCATAAATACCAGAAACATTACTCATCCTCAACACATAATTTTTAATAGCTATTTAGGGTAGTTCTAAATCTTCTGCTTCATCTGGCCTGAAAGATTTGGACAGGAACCCTTATAATTACCTCCTCAAATTCTAATACTGGACATAGCTTCACTGTTTTTTGAATGAATAAGAAAAAGGTGGAAATTCACCAGAAATCTGAAAGACACCCGTTACGATTTTCGTAAATGTTCCCCCAAAGGGCTGGGCATGGTGGCGCAAGCCTGTAATCCTAGCGGCTCTGGAGGCTAAGGCAGGAGGATTGCAAGTTGGAGGCCAGCCTCAGCCACTCAGCGAGGCCCTAAGCATCTCAATGAGACCCTGTCTCTAAATAAAATATAAAAAGGGCTGGGGATGTGGCTCAGTGGTTAAGCACCCCTGGGTTCCATCCCAGGGACCAAAAAAAAGTCCCCCAAAGGCCCATGTGTTAAAGGACTGGTCCTTAGCCAAGACACAGCTGGGAGGTAGTGGAGCCTTTAAGAGGTGTGGCCTACTGGCAGGTCTTCCGGTCTTTGGGAACATGCTCTTGAATGGGATACTGAGACCTCAACTCCTTCCTCTTCCTCTCTTTTATTTTCTCACCACAAGGTGAATGGCTTTGCCAGGACACTTGCTTCCTGCCATGAGGTGCCAGACCCAAAGCTATGAGTCCAGCGGAGCCAGAACAGAAAGCCCCCAACCTTTTCTCTTTCTAAGTTGATTATCTCAGACATTTGTTACAGTCATGGAAAACAAACAGCACACCACAGCCTAAAAGAAGGGCATTCTGCTGAGAAATCACAGAACATGTTCTCATGAGATAGTCTTAAGACGTTTAGAAATCTCCCAATAACTTCCAAAGCAATTCAAGAAGAATTGGCTTCTCTAAAATAAGAATGGGTACTTAGGAAGAGGGTATACATTGACATACGAAATGCTTTCATGGTGTCTTAGTTGGTTTTCTGTTGCTGTAACAGAATACCTGAGGCTGAGAAATTTATAAAGGAAAAAGGTTTACACTGGCTCACAGTTCTGGAGGTCCAAGATCATGACTCTGGCATCTACTTGGGCTCCTGATGGAAAATGGAAGGGCCATTGGACACATGCAGAAGACAGGAAGGGACAAAGGGGGCTGAACACTTTAAAACAAGCCAATCTTTAGAACATCAACCCACTCTTAAAGGAACTGCATAAACCCATCCACAGAGCCCCAGACCTCCATAACCCGAATGCTTCCTTCTAGGCTCCACCTGCCAACACTGCCACATGGAGGCAGGGACAGTACCCTACTCAAAGCATAGGACGTGGGTTCTAGAACTTTCTAAAGGGGGGAATGGATTGTGCATCTGGAGCCCTTAGAGCTGTAGCTGGTGCAGACACAGATACTCAAAATACGTTATCATTTAAAAAATAAAGTGATACATGTCATTCCGTCATGACACACACCACCTGGTCTTCCGTGTGTGAATACCTTTGGTTTTACGGGGAGTCTTGCCAATGTGGTTTTTTGTTCCGAACTTTCTGGTGCGTGCCATTCCGTCCAGCTCCCTCTGGCTCTTCCTGGGTGCACGCGGGTTGCAGATTGCAGCCTGCGTGTTCAGTCAGATCTGCTGAGCCAGCCGGGTCCCTGGCAATTGTCAATCCAGGCCCAGCCTGGTTCCACTTTGATGGCTTTGTGTCCCTGAGGGAGCTGTCCTCATTAGCATGCAGGGGCTGGAAGGCTCCATCTGAGCCCAGCCGGGGTGGGCGGGCATGCAGGATTCCTTCAGACCCAGGTAGGCTGCGGATCCACATCGTTGCTTCCGGGTGTAGACAGGTGACCTCTTGGCTCCTGGGCGGGACTGGGCACAGGTGCGTTTGCTCTGTCTGAGCCACATGGATCAAGACCCAAAGGCACAAACCCGGTGTCACGGTGTGAATAAAAGCATCCCCCAAAGACTGGTGCATTGAAGGCTTAGCCTCCAGCGCAGCGGAAGTCAGAGTGGGGCTTTTAGGAAATGATTGGATTGTGAGGGCGCTGACCTCAACTGTGGATTAATCCACTTGATGGATTCATTATTTGAATGGACTACGGGAGGTGATGGAGCGTGTGAGAGACTAGGATCTAGTTGGGGGACGTAGTGGGGGTGCACCCTGGAAGGGCATTTCTGTCTGGTCCCTTCCCCTCCCTCTCTCTGCCTCCAGCTGCCACATGCGCTACCACACCCTCCGCCATGATGTGCTGCCTCACCTCAGGCTCAAAGCCTCGTAGCTGGCTGACCACAGATTGGAATCTCCAAAACCAGGACCCCAAATAAACCTTTTCTCCTTTAAGTTGTTTAGGTCAGAGACCCAAAGTGTACTAATGCACCAGAAAACCAGGAGGTGACCTGCCCTGGGAAGAACAGGGTTGTCTGAATCCATCTTTCAAAGAGCCAGCAGAACCTTCTGCATATTCTCCAAGTCCTTGACTTAGGAAGCTCTGAGATGCACCTCAGAGGAAAAGGAAGCCAGAAGGAGATGGGTATTCGTCAGGCAGGTATATCATGCCTGGGGGTAATATCATCAAAGAATTCATTCGTAGCATCACATATGTAAAGTGTCTTGCTCAACAAATAAGAATGTCTCTTCCTTTTGCATGTAGCAGTAGTTAAACAGAAGAGAGAGGAAGGAGGAAATAGAGGAGAGGAGGTGGCTTTCAAGTGCCGGGGGCAAGTGCAGTGTTCAGGATGAGCTTTCGGACCTTTGCAGGATTTCAGTTACTTGAGGAAAGCTCATAAAAGACGGTAAAGCTCAGGGCTGGGGAAGGAGCTCAGTGGATGCCAATTCAATAAAGAGAGGACACGGTTTTGAGAAAAAGGAAAAAAGATTATTGCTTTGCGAGCAAAGGAGAAACACAGTGGACTCCTGTCCCAGAGGCTGTGATTCTGCCCATCAGGAGGGACGGGGGGCTCTTCAAAAGCAACATTCCAGGTTTGGCTTGACGGGTGTTCTGATGGGCACTTCCTAGATCCTCTGGCAGATATCTCCTTCCTGTGAAGTTCAGGGCAGTCTTGTTCCCCGCCCACAGGTTAGGGAAGGGAAGAGGGAGAAAAACAACTGTAATCCCAGCAGTTTGGGAGGCTGAGGAAGGAGGATTGCAAATTGGAGGCCAGCCTCAGCAACTTAGTAAGGCTCTGAGCAACTCAGCGAGACCCTGTCTCTAAATAAAATACAAAAAAG